>NW_015386728.1:232319-237260 GCF_001527695.2 Protobothrops mucrosquamatus | reverse complement strand
CAAACCAACAATTATTTAACAGGGATGCCTTTTCTCGTCCAAAATACAGGGGGTCCCTGACTTATGACCACAACTGAACCCAGAATTTGTTGTTAAGCGAGACATTTGTTAAGGGAATTCGGCCCCTTTTCGCGACCTTTCTTGCCACAGGTTAAATCAGGGGTCTTCAAACTTGGCCCTTTGATGACTGGTGGACTTCAACTCCCAGAATTCATCAGCCAGGCACGCTGGCTGAGGAATTCTGGGAGTTGAAGTCCACAAATCATCAAAGGGCCAAGTTTGAAGACCCCCTGGGTTAAATGAATCGCTGCAGTTCAGTTAGTAACACGGTTATTAAGCGAATCTGCCTTCCCCACTGTCAGAAGATCGCAAAAGGGGATCACATGACCCCAGGGGGACTCTGCAACCGTCATAAATACGAGTCAGCTGCCAAGTGTCTGAATTTTGATCACGTGACCGTGGGGAGGCTGCAACGGTCGGTAAGCATGAAAAACTATCATAGGTCATTTTTCCCCCCCAGTGAAGTTGTAACTTCGAACGGTCCCAAAATGAATTGTTGTAAGTCGAGGACTACCTGTATTTTATGCAAACCGGAATCTTCCGGATGGCATCTTTGACCAAATCGACTGTCTTGGGAACATGGAAAAAAACCAGTCCAGGGGATGTAAAGAAGGGCTTAATAATAAACCATTTCTGGACTATGGCAGTCTAGATCCACAACGACTAACCTTTGAATGTAGCTACTTCAGTTTAGAAGACACACCAAAATGAACTAAGTGTGGTGGCTTCCCAGAGTTACAATGATCTAGGGCAGCACCTGGAAACAACTTGAAAAGTGTGGTTATGCAACATTAAGATCTTGGACCTTCCCCCACCCCCACCCCCACCAGACAGCAATAATTCCAGCAGAGAATCAAAAAAAATTCTAATTCAACCACAATGGAAAGGGATTTGTTCCGGAAGGCAACGGTGAAGATCCGACTTTTGAAAAGTCCAAACGGAAGATCTAGGCCATACGATGTGCGCAAGAGTCCGGAAAAAGGTGACATCTTTTTTTTTCTTTTAAATAATAAATAATTGCAATACAATACAAAAGCGTAATAGAGTTTACAGGTGCAATGACCCAGCGTCCCATCCCTCCCTCCCTCCCAGCCCAAACCTCAGCCACATTTTTTTTATTATTTATTTTTATTTTATTTTTTTTAAAGAAAAGCCAAGTCGAATCAAAACATTTGCATTGAAGTAAGATATCAAACATGATAAGTAAGCATCAGAGCATCTGGACAAGGTAACACAGGCCCATCTTGGGGGGGGGGGGAAGTGTGCAAACAAAACGGGGGAAAATAAAAAAGAAGAGATTGGAAACAAAGGGAGAAAATAATAATAATAATAATAATAATAATAATAAATGAAATAAAAATCACAAGTAGCAGTTCGGCCAGGTTTTAACTCTACTAGCGGACGCATACCACCTGTCTAGAGAGTCAGCCGTCTCTCTGTGGAGCCTGCTCGGGTTTGACTGAAGACGCCAGTAATCCCTGCACCATTGTTCGTGGGCAGCAGAGGAGAGGTCTTAGTCACTTACCCTCAAGAGGCTACCCTTCGATCAAAAGAGTACAGAAAAAAAGAAAAAAGTCAAAACAGGTTCTCCTTCCAAGCCACGCCAGAACAGTTCATAACAATCGCTTTTGAGTTCTACGTTTACACCCTGGTAGTAGGTTCACACAGGTTAGCTGCTCCCTTTCTTAGAATAGGGGAAGGGGGGAGAGACTGGCTAGGACTGAGATTCGGGAAACACAAACGTGGAGTAGAACAGAGATATTTTAAGAGTCTAAAACCTGCAGAAGCTGGAAATGGGGGGTGGGGGCGGCGTTGCAAGGTGACGGGGGTCCGCTAGCCACCCAAAAGCTATGTGGTTAAAACAGCGATACCCAACCGTCGTGGCTTGGCGGCGGGTCGTGGGGTGGTGGTGGAGAATTGGGCCGCATAAGTGTCCGATAGCCCATACAAGTTGAGCTGTGTGCACGCGCTGGCCCGCCACTCACACACGGGCTGCGTGCGTGCCAGTCTAACCCAATTCCAAATGGGCCACAGCCCAGGGGTTAGGGACCCTCGTGTTAAACAACTGCCATCCCACACCTATCATAAGACCCGCCCGGGGCACGGTGTTTCTGAACGACAAACACTGGGCATAGTAGGACCGCTGCTTTCGGCCCCTTCCAAGCTTACTTTCTTCTGGGCCCTGCTGGAAAATGGATTTTTTGGGGGGGAGAGGGGGTGTCCCCACCAAGCACAGATGTTCTCCTTCAAAACCCCACCGGGAAATGCCCCTCACCACCCCCCCCAGCAGGAGAGAAAGGAAGAGCAAAGGGGAGATCCGCTCTCTTACCATTTAAGACAGCGTGTCTGACTCTTTTAGCAAAGAGGCCCGTCCCACTCGGAGGGGCAGGAGGTGGCGTTCCGGGTTTAAAAAAAAAAAAAAAGAACGGAAGGCCACGAGAACATGGCAGCGGCGCACACGCGCACAGCCCCCAACTAGGACACCTTTCCTGCCACTGCCCTGCGGGCCTCAAGAGAAACAAGAAACGTCAACTTACCATGAGGTCTGGACCAGGTGCTGGTTACGTTCACATTCTAATACCTGAAGGTACATAACGATTATCTGGAAGATACGGGTGACGGAGTTATACAGGTGGTCAAGTGGCGGAGAGAGGTTTTCATTTAGAGAGGAGGCCAGCTGAACTAATTTCCTCCTGCCAAGCTGCTCTGAGCCACAGCTAATTCTAGACAGAGGCCCTCCAGAAGCAGGGAAGGGAGGGAGGCTCAAAGTACAGGCACACAGCGCAAAGTTTCCTCCTAAACATTTATTGCTTCCAGCCCTGGCTCTCTCTCTCTTTTCAGCCTGCACAGGTCGCCTTCCTGTTCCAAAGAACGTTAAAACTGGAGAGAGCTCTCTCCTTCAGGGTCCACCTCAATAACTGTACTACTTGCTGAAGAGATATATAAAAAAAAGAATTAATCTATCTTACTTTGGGCTCCAAAGCATGCTAGAAATGAGTAAGACTTGGCCAGGGGGAGAAGGAGAAGGCTTAGGGCACTTAAACGGATTCAGAAGCTGGAGCTTATATATTCCGAGAAGAAAAGCAATAGCACTTAAGACTTATATACCGTTTTACGGTGCTTTACAGCCCTCTCTAAGCGGTTTACAGAGTCAGCACACAGCCCCCCGCCCCAAACAAGCTGGGTCCTCGTTTTACCGACCTCGGAAGGACGGAAGGCTGAGTCAACCTTGAGCCGGTCAGGATCGAACTCCTGGCAGTGAGCAGTGAGTTAGCCTACAGCACTGCATTCTAACCACGGTGTCACCACGGCTCAGTAAAAAAATTAAAAATTCCCAGAAAGGGAATTAAACAGAGCACGGTGGAAGAGAAAAATACAAGGAGCACCAGAGTGCGTTAAGAAATGGGAGTGTCTACCAATCCAGATATCCTAAACCAGTGGTGGCGAACCTAGGGCACGGGTGCCAGAGGCGGCACTCAGAGCCGTCTCGGTGGGCATGCGCACCGTCACCCCAGTCTTAGGCCTTCAGCTGGGTTTTATAAAACCTTTTCGCTTTAGGCCTCCGCCGCCGTGTGCAAAAAAAAAAAAAGGTTCAATCAATCAGTCAATTTCAACTTCTTGCTGGAAAAAAAAAGATCTTGCAAAGTCGGAATTGATTGATTGAACTTTTTAGTCCCACCCAGTCTGCCGTTACCGCCACAGCCATGCCCACCCAATGGGCCACACCCACCCAATGGGCCACACCTACCCGGCACCCGACGATGCATAAGTGGGTTTTGGGTTGCAGTTTGGGCCCTCGGTCTCTAAAAGGTTCGCCATCCCTGTCCTAAACTATGGCGGCAATATCCTCATTTCTGAAGCTGACAAACCAGATTTCATTCGTGCAAAAATATTTTATCCAGGGGCTTTCCCCGCTCCCCTCTATATAGAGTTCAGGGTAAGCGAGGGACAGTGCAGAGTTGAGGGCCAGCCAGCAAGTTCAGGACAAAAGAGTCCACTCGCCACGCTCCGCTTCTGAAGAACTTCCAGTAGTTTACCGACAATTAATTTACTTTATTAAGATGGGGCTCTGATCACCAAGGTTAGAGAGAGGGATGCCATTTGGTTGTGAAGTTGCAAAGGGGTCTGAATGGGACAGCCTCGTGCCCTTCCCTGGCACACTCAAGAGAAAAAGCCCTTTGCCCAAGAGGCCACCACACAAGAGGGTCAGGATTAAGAGTAAAGGGAAGGGCAGTTTTCCTATTCTCCCAGGTTGCAGCTTGTTTCACTCTTAAAGGGACAGTGCCCCTATCTTAAATGTTGCCAAGTCCCCCCCCCCAAAAAAAACGGGGAGCCACACAGCAAAGCAGAGAGGAAGAAAGAGAACAAGCTCCCTTGCACAAGGATGTGAGCATAGGGGAAGATCTGAGTCACAACCAGGATTGGTTTTGATACTGAACAATTGCAGAGTTACCTGGACATACAAAAGACACTCGCCGTTATGCTATAAGCTTGAAGCGAGCAACCCATACTATAGAAAGATAACCAACGCTTAAAATGTGAAGCCACCCAGTCAAGGCATCAATTTGGTCTGCCCAGTCAACAGAGGCATAGGAAAGCAAAGCGGGAAGCCCAAATACACACCTTGTGAGGATGCTTCACGTGCACGCAGAATCCAAGTTCCTTCAAAACTCTCCTCTCTGCCTTGATGATTTGGTTCTTCAAGTTAACGTATTCTTGATCCAGTATTAGAGGGACAGGTTTCCTGCGTGGAGGAGGAAGGAAGAAGAGAAGTCTTGGCTGACACCTCAACAGCGTTAACGCCACAGTAGGAGTTTCCTTGCCAGCTTTTGTACAATCTGAATGGAAAAACCACAACCCTCATCCCCTGGTGCAATCCCA
>NW_015386728.1:144557-231727 GCF_001527695.2 Protobothrops mucrosquamatus | reverse complement strand
TTTTCAGCAAGCGGGTCTGGCCTAGGGAGAATTTTAAATAGGGACAATTTTAATTAGAATTTTAATGGTAACACAGCAGTAAATATTTGTTTTTAATTGGTTTTTATTGGGGATAGTGTTTGTATCGTTTTAATATGCTGTAAGCCGCCCTGAGTCCTGTTGGGAGAAGGGCGGCATATAAGTTTAATAAAATAAATAATAAATAAATAAATAAATAAATAAGAAAGAAAGACGGGATCCTTAAAACACCCCTACATTGCGTGTGGATGCAGGGGAAATGGCCAGAGCGTGAGAGGCAAAGCTAGTGGATGTTAGGGGGTCATTCCCAAGGCTTACAAGAATTACTGCAAGCAGGCCGAGCTACCGCTGCAAGAACTGACCCAAAGCCCGTTGCATTTGAGACTTACTTTTTCTCTCTCAGTAACCGAAGTCGGTGGAATACATTAATAACATCTCTTATGCGCCGTGGGGCTTCTTCAATTTTGGAGGCCAAATGAAGACAGGCCATTGACACATGCTGGAGAAAGGAAGACAGACAAGGGAAATTTCACTCTTGAGCAGCGAGAGAACAACTTGCACAACTGGCTTTTGAGCCACTCTTCTCACAACATATCCAATCTCACTGAGCTGCTCCGTTTGTTTCTGAGATCAATCCAATCTTTTTTTTTTTGTTTACAGGTAGTCCTTGACTTACAACCATTCAGTGACTGAAGTTACGACGTCAGCGAAGAGGGACTTCTTAGCAACTGTGGCAAGGTCATAAAATGGGGCAAACTTCACTTAACAACTCTCTTGCTTGGCTAGGGAAATTTGGAATCAACTGTGATTGTTAAGTGAAGGACTTGGCTGTATTTTTCAAAAGGACTCTGACACTACGGGACCGAGAGTGTTAACGTAACTCTTCCTCCCAACACACACAACCTCTGAGATTCAGGAAGGGACTTTATCATTAAGATCCTCTCAGTGCAACTCCAATAAAGGTCTTTCCAAATGACCTCAAGGGTGCCTCCATACGATTTTTGAAAGAAAGACAAAAAAAAAAAGTCTCTCCCTAATGTTTTGGGTGAGTTATCTTTTTTTTTTTCTGACGCAGGAGGTAGAATTTCTTCATCTTTTAAGAGTTGCTCAAAGGTCAGCAATGAAAGAAAAGCAGCAAACATTTCAATCAACCCCAAATTTAGCATCAATTTAATATATTACGGGTATCGCCCAAGGAGAAAAAGGCACATAGATTCAGGTTAACACTAAACTGAAGGCCGGAAAACATTTATATCTGAGATCAACAGGACCTGTCAGCAAGTAATATCAGCTTGGGATGTTGTCAAGCAGAAAAGGTTTGATAGTCTGATGTTCCAAAAACAGCAACTGAGTTTGCAGTCCCTAAAATTAAACTACGTACCTGCATGGAATGCTTCACAAACGATTTTGTATAAAAGAAACGCTGGAACAGCACCTGCCCTGTAGCCATGGCCACCTGGAAAATAAAAAGCAAAGCCAGAATATATATTAATACTCTTCCAATAGAAAACGCAAATGGAGCATGAGTTCTGAATATATAACGAATCTGCAGTTATATTCCCCCCCCCCCCCATCATTTATGTCTCCTCCTAGATGTGTGCGTTATACCTAAACCAGCTTGGGAAAAACACTTTCCTTATTTAAGGGAAGGAACTCAAAAATGTTTTTATTGGCAATCACACACACACTGTACAGGCTAAACTTCCTAGTGCCCAAGGAAATGAGCGGGAGATACTATTTAATGTATTTGAAAGGATGGTCCTGTGTAGTCATTCACTCCTGGTATCTAACAGCAGGCAAGTGAGAAAACTGCATTGTTTGTTTGGTGTCGACAGACAACTTAAAAGGGTTCTAAGGCGGAAGACACTCTCAATGGCCTTCCGCCCACTTTCTCTGAACACAGAAAAATGAAAGGGCCCCGGCCGGCGCTTTACTGCTCAATTAGAAAAAAAACAAGGGGCAATTAAAAACCCACTCTTCCGTGTAAAAGACAGCTCTGGAGGAGAAAACCAAGAAAAGATTTCTCAACAATGGGAAGGGTATTTGGGGATGAAATCAGCCAGAGCGCAAGTCTGGAGCTGTAGCTCCAAAATACTGTAATCCAGTCTGCCTCCAAAAGAGCAGTAATCAGCTAGTTTCCTTGGCAAACAATAAAGAACTTGCAAGGGAGGGAATCACTGTCATTTGAGGCCAAAGGGCTGTTGCGTCACACACTTCCTGGAAAAGAATGTCGGCTTGCCTGGGCTGTGCCAGGAAACTTCCAGTAAAGCAATTTTGCTCTCTCTGCCTTTCCCCACGGCTTCCTTATCATGATTCCCCTTTAAGAAGTTTTTATTTTTAACTGCTTTAAAAAGCCCCTAGCCTGGGAAACAAAAGCAGAATCAACTGACCCAGAGGCAGCCAATTTGTACAGAGTTCCTAAATATTCCTAGATTTAGAACACTGCATGCTACACAGATTCTTTACAAGACCTGTTGAATACTAGTTTTAAACTAGGGGTTTTTTTTTATCCTGAGAAGAGAATTCCATGTTGTTTCATCTTCCAGTTTAAATATAACCTTGGGGGTTTATAAATTCCCTTTCCTTATTTGGCTTCAAGTGGATAGACTGTCATCACAATCCTAATGACATATATATTAATAACGAAGTTGGAAGGGACCTTGGAGGTCTTCTAGTCCAAACACCCCTGCTGAAACAGGAAACCATTTCATATGGAGACTTTATATATAAAAAAGCTATCAGCAAATACAAACAAGAATTCCACACATTTGTACATAAAAGACTCACAGACATCCTATGATTAGTATCACTGAGTGACACACATCCAAAGTATTTTGGAAGGATGAACCATTCAGACGAAAGAATGAAACAAACCCTGAGGAACACAGGTAAGGTTATCATCACTATTATATTTCATTTATCGGAGCGAAGCAAAAGAGCTTTGAATTACTACATCACTATATGTAAGGGTGTAGGTCTATACATGTGTTGTATATAGTATGTTTAAATGTGTGTTATGTATGTGTACACTTTGAGAGCAACTACATTTCATTTTTAATGTGTGCCATTGTGCCCACAGTAAAAAATGACAAAATCTATCTATCTATCTATCTATCTATCTATCTATCTATCTATCTATCTATATCTATCATATATGAGAATTAGATTAGTACCGTATAGGTCAGTACCACTGATGTCATAATAGTACATGTGTCATAATCAAGTATTGCCTGGAATTTTGAGTTTCATTCTGAAGTTTCCGTATCTCCATCCTATTGTTCAGTACTGGTCTTGATTTGTTCAGATCCAAACTGGCAAATCTGAACAGAATATCCCCAAATATCAAATTTCGGAATTAGCTCCTAATAGTACCAGGGGCTACAAAATCCTTCCGGCGAATCCAGGAGTTTGGGGATCCCTGGCTTAGAGGATCTAAGCTTTCCTCTATTTCTGAGAAAGGCAGATTTTGCATATTTGAGATTAGGCTACAATGACAACACAATGCTTGGATTGCTAACAATGCCTTCCATCTCCACCCACAGTGGGGGTAGATCATGTGCCCAAGAGGCATTGGTTTTTTTTTCTTTTCCTTTAAGGAATCTGCATAAAGATTTTAGGCAGGCTTAAGTCCTTCTTTTAAAATGCTAATGGAGTACTGTTACAAGCTCCCTTAGAATGGATAAGGAAGAAAACAAGTCTCAGGGACCCCCCCCCCACTGAAAAGATGATGAAATTCTGGACAGTAATAAAAGAACAGAGTTTTGACATTCTAAACGCAATAAGCTGTCTGATTATCTGAAATAGTACAACTATTAGCTCCAATGTAGCACATATTCCAGTAGTTTTTCCAACCTGGGCCCCTTGGAGACTTCCCCAGCCAGCCTCCAAGGGGTCCAAATTCAGAAACACGGACTTATTCCGTTTCTTATCCATTCAGATCTCGGCCGACTACGACTCCCAACTTCCCCAGGCGAAGATGGGTATTGTAGTCCAACGTACTGACGTTCCCTGCTCTTTCCCTCGGCCCCCCCTCCCCCATTCGAAGCCCCCCTCCCCTGCCTGTAACCGCCGCCGTGGAGGCTTTCCAACGGCCCGGATTCGAACTGAGGCCCGAGGCCTCCTCACCTGAGGAATCCGGAGCAGGATCCCGGCCGACTGGACGAGCTCACAGCCCGTGATCCGGAGCTGCGCCTCGGTCTCGGCGTCGAGGCCGTTGCTCATGGAAGGCGTGAAGCGAAGCGTCTCCTCCGGCAGGAGGCAGTTCTCCAGGGTGAGCAGCACCCCCGAGTAGAGCCGGTCGCCGATGCGGAGCGCCCCGGGCGGAGGCGGCGCGGGAGGCGGCGGGAGAGGCCCCGGGCCGCCGCTAGAAGACGACGACGACGAGGAAGAGGACGAGCCGCCGGCCGAAGCGGCGGCCATCCTCGCCGAGCCGAGTCCGAAGCCCGCCGGGGCCGCTGTGGCCGCCGCGGGCGCCATCATCGCCGCCATCTTGTCCGGACGACGTCGCCACCTCCGCTCAATCTCGGACTGATTCAACTCCACTTCCGGCCTCCTCTCGCCCGGCTTCCTGCCCGCGCCAGGCTTCTGTCCCCGCCCCGAGGCCGCGACGTCTCCCATTGGCCCGCCCCGAGGAGGCGTCGGCTTTCCGATTGGCCAGCGGCGAAAGAACGTCCTTGTGACGCAACGGTGGAAATTTCGATTTTCCTTCTCCAGGAAGTTGCGAAAAGAAAGAGGGGAGGGGAGGGGAGGGGCCGGGCGGGTTGGGCTTCGTTGGAGAGGCTGAGCGGAACAATCAAGCTTCCCGGCGTGCAACGCGCGCGCCGCTTCCACTTCGCCTTCTTTCTCAGGAAGCGTTGGGTTCTACCACTTCAAAATGCGGGGGGGGAGAGGGTGCACCCGTAGCCGGTTCAGAGAATGGGCAGCTTTCATTTCTGCCAGATATCTGGACGGAGAATTAATGCGGCCAGGGAAGACTTTTGGTAATCTTTCCTACTGTTTTTCACCTTTCCAGAGCGGAAGAAGTTCTAAATGAGCTCCCCCATGCGTTCTAATGGTACAACCCAGATTGAAGGCAAAGTTCTGAATGGGCAGCCAAGCCGCTCCTTTGATTTTGATGCCCAGAATGGCAGAATTCCTCCCCAAAAATCTGGTTTTTATTTAAAAAAAACCCCAAACCCTCCGATAATAATTCCCCTGCCAGCTGAGAGCGATAGGGAGTGTAGTCCTCCCTTGCCCAGGAATGAAAATGCACCAGGGGTCCCATCCACTGCAGCATTTCCTATTATTACTGACATTATAAAGCTTTGCAAAGTGATGGGCACATAATCAGAGGTGAATTTCCTTATATGGGCCTTGCACTGGGGTGTGAGGACACTGGGCCTGGTTAATGAGTTCACTCAAGGGGGGGGGTGTTTTGCACACACACACCCCCCAAGGTGTAAACTCACCATGCGGGGCTGCTCTGCTCAACCTGGTAAAAAAAAAAAAAAAAAACCTTGTTACAAATGAAGGTGAATATACATGTCGGGATAATGTTGCAGGATCCAATCTAGGCTGGTCACTGGGACCAGAGGTTTCGTCTTCCGAGCTTTTTGGATTTGTACTGGAGCTCATCTTCAGGGGACTTCTCTCTAACCCGAGTGCGTGCTGTCTGTGCATGGTATTTGTATGGTGCCTGTTGCATGTGGCCTTTTAGATGTTGATTGGGGTGTGTTGATGGCTGGCTTTTAAGTCCTTGACTGTCCTTTGGCTTGTGCTGCCCAGCCTTCACCTTCTAAGTACTTTGATAAGCCGGTGATAAATCAGCCCTCCTGTTGACTGTTTGAAGCCCGTTTCCCAGGCTTCAATTGCTTCCCTGGCTGTTTTTGTGCCTGCTCGTCCAACAATCTTAGTAGCTGCAAAATTGAATGTGTGTCCTTCTTCATTGCAGTGTGAAGCTACCGATGAGTTCAGGTCTCCTTGTCAGACCACTCACTTGTGTTCTTGCAATCTGGTGGTTAACTTCCTCCGTCTGTTCTACATAGTCACAGGGGCAGTCCATGCAGGGGATCCGGTAGATTAAATTGGAAGTATCTCCCACCTCCAAGCAATCTTAACAAAGTATAATTTGTCCTTGTATAGTTACTCTGAATTTTTTGTGTGTGTTAAGAACTTGGCTTCAGAGAAATGTTAATCTACACCCCCAAACAAAAATGCTGGATTGTGGGTGATATTTTCCCCACTATTACCTGCTCCGCTGCATCCACAATTTGCAGTTCACAGCCTAGCTTTGAACTGAAATAGATTATGCCAGAAGCTAAGGTCAAACTGAACTTTCTAAGGTGAGGTACAGAGATATATATTGCTTCCCAACTGCAAAGGGCATTTTATCTCTGTCTCTTGTATTTAAAATAACGCAAGGGAGCATTTGCAGAGCTGCTTGACCTTGTTTGCCAAATTCCAACCAGCAAAAGCTCTTTGGCAAAGAAAACCATGGCTGAGCAGAGAGCCCGGAATATTTAAGATGGGGAAGGATAAGAGGCAAGAGAATGGAGAGGCCTAAAAAAATGTTTCCCACATTAAAACAGAAATTGGCTGGGAGAGAGGGTGATTAGTAGAGTAATTCAGCTGTGTTGTTTTTTTTATCCTTTCAATTTGCTTTTTTTAAAAAAAAAAAAACCTAATCAAACTTTATTTTCATGTCACCCTTTGCTCTAAAGTCCATCTTGCGTATAGTATTCTTTCCCCTTTTCTTTGTTTTGCTTTCATTGTTTTACTGAATAAAAAACTGGGGGGGGGGGGGAGAGAGAGTTAAGCCTCTGAGCTAGATTTGACCCAACAACTCACTACAGACGGGAGATGCCCTAAGTTGAATAGCCACAAGCCACGGATCAAACTGGATGACTTTCAGAAATCATTGCTTCAGCTCAAGCAGGGAGAGAGAGAAAAAAATATCAATATTTTTATTTCTAAAATGTCCTTTTTTTAATTTGAGCAAAGCTCCTTGGGAGCGCGTTCCCTTCATGGATATTTCAGTAGGCGGGAAAATATTCCTTCGGGCTCCTTTTCTTCGCCCTGGGCTGCAAGCAGTCCTTCTTCCCCTCTTCTTTTCGCCAAAGCAGCTAAAGATTTGAATGTCTTTGGTTCATAAATGGCCAGCTCAGCCAGCGATTTCCGGTTCAGTTCTACCTGACACTGTGATGCAGGAAAATTAAAAAAAAAAGAGCTGACTTGGCGTGAGTCTAGATTTACATTTCCTGCATTTTTATCCTATCCAAGCATGAAAAGTTCAACGAAGAAAAAGCAGATTTGAACTTTGTACAAAAAAAAAAGTCATTTGTAAGCTTTTGGGGCCTGCTGCAATCCTTCCCCATTTTTTAAAATTATTATATTTAAAGTCACTCGTGCTCACAGTAAGGAACCACAGCCACATGGCCATCAACAAGCCAAAAAAAAATCACCTTAAAGTATAATAAAACATTCGTAATATAAATTTAAAAGGATAAAATAAAGCAACACTAACGACAGTAATGATAAATTGGTGGTGTCATTTCATCACCTCCAGGCTGTCTGGAAGAATGCAATGTTGAAAAACACCTGGAAATCTAAACTAGAAAAAAAAAATTAAAGCCAATTACCTTATAAAGGCCACTTATGAAATTATGGTACTTAATACCATGTTCCAACGTTGCTGCTTCGATCCTGGTTTCCCAAAGCTGAAAGGGAAAAATGCAATATTCATAAGATTTTGGTAAAGAATTAAGATGTTTGCATAGCTGCGGACCATCCCTGGCATACAATCCTGTCCTATTGATTGTACAGGGGGCCTGTTTCCCAGGCTTCAATAATTTCTCTGGCTATTTTTGTACTTGCCCTGCCAATAATCTTAGTAGTTGCAAAACTGACTGTTGAAGAAATGGAATATAAATTTATGGCTCCCATTACTTAGTGAGTTGAAGACTTGACATTAGATATTGTGTTACTGGCAGATGTAACTTATGCATGGACAATGACTTTGAAATACGGTCACCTTTAACTGAAACTATTACATAAAATGTCATATATATCTGTATGAGAAGCCCTTAAGGGCACAATTTACATTGCTGTAATTGCATTGTTGCTTGCTTCTCTCTTTTGGTTATTCAACTTTGCTCTGTTCTAGTAAATAAATAAAGCACATTTTCTTAAATGAGCAATAATAGAAGGTAGAAACCCAGCAGATTGCCCTTAAGGCACTTCAGGACGCACAATATTTTATAAGTATCTCAAATGTTTTGGCTCTTCCTTACCGTCCTCATATCTCTCTTTTTGAGCAATCTGGCCTTGGTGGCGTACACAAAGGCCCTCCGAACAGCTCGGTATGCCAAGCTATAACAACGGTTCTTCCGTCCACGAAAATGCTGGAGAGAAGGGAAGGAAGGGCACAAAGATAGCAACATCAAAAGATTTCCAGTCCTCATTAACCAGAAACCCCCAACTCACAAAATCCAAGGTGCTTGATGTGTTGAATAATACGTGGCACAACTGAAGCTTGGCATCACTGCGCGGAACCTGGAATTGTTACCCTGTCCCTTCAGCCCACCAATTGAGCACTGGCAAGGTGGGCATCTGCAGCAAGAAGTCCTATTCAACAGATCAGGCTGCTGAGAATAGGGAATTCTGGGAGCTGTAGTTCTAAACATCTGGTGGGGAAACTTAATGTAGGTAATGTAGGCCACCCACTCTGTGGAATCAGCAATCCGGGTTTACAATGACTTAAGTTTGCAAGAACAGTAATAACCATAGCAATAACAGAGTAAGTCAAATGCAGTACTAAGAGCCATCCTATTACTACTAGGAGCAACATTAAACAGTACAGCTGTACTACTAGGAGTACATTTCCAGCAGTTCTTAAGTAAATATGCCCTTCAGAGGAACTCAACGCCTGATGTTCCTGTTGCGTTCTAGGCAACAACACGGAAGTGGGGTGCCCTCGCCTTCTCCCAGGAGGTTTCTTTAACCTCCCTCTTAGCATTGCCCTTTCCTAGTGGTCTCCCATCCCTGGCTGCCAGGCCGGGCGCCGCCTGGCTCCCAAAGCATCAAGCTACTAAACCATCTCGGGGCTAAAAGGAGGGAAAGGGGAACGAGAAGGCAGACTGGCGGGGCTGCAAGGCGACCCCTCCCCGCCTTACCAGGGCATGCTTGAGAATCTGCTGCTTGCGCCAGAAGCGGTCGGTCACCCGGCTGCGGAGCCAAAGCGGGAAAGTGAGGAAAACCATGCCAGCGAGCCCGAGCTTTGCAAAGGAAGCGGCGGAGGGGTCGCCCGGCTGGAGGTGACCGAGCCACGCGGCCGCCGGGCGAGACTTCGCAGCAATTGCTGCAAAAACGACCGGGAGAGCAAAGGGGAAGAGCGCGCCACCCGCAGCCCCGCACTTCCGGCGCTGGTGGGGAACTCGCCATTTGAGTGGAGAAGGGGAGGAAGAGGAAGGCCAGGGCCACGCCGAAGCGTTATAGATCGGGATTGGGGGGGGGGGGGGGGGGGGGGGACAGGGGGTTAGTTGTCGCTTCTTCGCCCGGAAGGCCCGCCATGCGATCTTCCTCCCGTCCCTTTCCCATTGGTTTCCGTGGGAACCGCCCCTCAAGGAGGAAAGAGGAAAGCCCGAACAAAGAGCGAAATGCAGCTGCGGTTCCGATCGACGCGCCCCGCGGGGATTTAAATCAGTGTTTTTCAACCTTGACCAATTTTAAGGCATGTGGACTTCAACTCCCAGAATTCCACAGCCAGCATTTGGCTGTGGAATTCTGGGAGTTGAAGTCCACATGCCTTAAAATTGTCAAGGTTGAGAAACACTGATTTAAAGGGAGGGGAAACCGTCCCGAGGTGGCGAGTCCCGTTTTTTTAAAAACCCTTTGGCTAATTTGGAAAGGCTATACCGGATCGGACCTCATTAGGAGGGGAGACCACGAGGAAAGCCCAGCGTCGAGGGGGCTTGGCTCAGGAGGAAGATAAAACTTCCTGCAAGAAGGCAACCGACATTGGTTCTGTTGGGAAAAAGCTGCACGGGTGGATAGAGATGGGAATGCGGGATGCTGGTTGGGACAGGCTGTGGCAGATGGGTGTGGAAATCAACCGGCTGGGGCTCAGAGGGGCTTTTTTAGAGCACTTGCAAGGCTTTTGGTTTGACCTGCGCACCTCAAAGCCTGCATTTGCACAACCACCTCCCCCATATGTGCATCAAACATGGAATAATCAACTCCCTGAATTTACACAAGCCACACGTGTGCACAAAGGCACCTGCTCGTCGTATGCGTGGGTCAGCCCACTGTGCAAACACAAACAGTATTCTTCACACACATTTTTGTATCTAGAAAGCTGGACTGCACAAAGGGCATTGTCGTGTGACGCATACCCGCAAGGTGTCATTGTGTAATGACCTGACGGAGTGGCAGAAAGAGCCCAAAGGACATCTGTCCTACCCCATTCCCGACTCTTTCTTCTGCCCGGCTCTGACAGTCGTGTGCAGGTGTCAATTCTGAGCACTCTACAACCATCCCAAAAGCCGGGAGCTCTTTACAAGCAGTCCTCAACTTAACAGCAGTTCATTTAGTGACCGTTCAAAGTTACAAGGGCGATGAAAAAAGGGATTTATGACCATTTTTCCACACGTGAGAGACCCTTGCAGTGTCCCAGTGGCCATATAACCAAAATCTGGATGCTTGGCAGCCGGTTCGTATTTACGACAGTCGCAGCATCCCAGGGTCACGTGATTCCCCCTTTTGCGACCTTCTGACAAGCAAAATCAACAGGGAAGCCAGATTCGCTTAACGACCGTGTTAATAACAACTGCAGGGATTCTCTCAACAACGGTGGCTGGAAAGTTCGTAAAATGGCCGCAGAACGGGGCAGAAATTCACTTAACAACTCTTTCACTTGGCAACGGAAATTCAACTCTTGGTCGTAAGTCAAGCACTACCCATGCCCTGGGTGACAGGCAGGGAGAGCACAGCTAGAGAGAGCTCTGGGTTCTGGCCTCTTCGGCGGTCTCCTTCCACCAAGTCTTCCGGCTCAGGTCTGCCCCCTTTGCTATCAAAAGTTCCACCAGGGGAAAGAATTTTTTCTCCGCAGCCAAATGCAAAGCGGTTTTCCCCAACCACCCGGCCGTGTTAACGTCCGTTCCGTGCTCTAAGAGACAACCGGCAACGTTGGCGTGACCGCCGAGGACTGCGCGGTGGAGTGGTGTGAGCAGGAGGCCATCTCTTCGATTAAGGCTGGCAGGGGAGCTTCCTCTGAGCAAAAGGCAGACGGAGCGCAGGCACCCGGCGCCTGCGGCCTTGTGGAGCGGGGTGCAACCGCGGAGGTCTGCTAAGCTTCGATCCGCTTGGTTCTGGAGCAGCAGCTTCACGATCTGAAGGGGGAGAGACAGGAAAAGCTTGAGAAAGCAACAGAAGTCCTGCTCCAGTGGAAGAATCCAAGAATCCCACAGGTTTTGTGCTAAACTTCACCGAGTCTCTGAAAGAATTTGATTTTCCACTTCTGGGCTTTCGATCCATTGGAAAGCGAGATGGATGAAGTTTGCGCCCGCAGGAAAGCCTCGAGGTTTTTAAGAAGAGATTGGACAGCCATTTGTCTGAAATGGTATAGGGTTTCCTGCCTGAGCAGGGGGTTGGACTAGAAGACCTCCAAGGTCCCTTCTAACTCTGCTATTCTGTTAAAGCAGTGGTTCTCAACCTTTTTAATGCCGCGACCCCAACCGGTCGTAAGTTGAGGACTAAACCGGTTGTAAGTCGAGGACTAAACCGGTCGTAAGTCGAGGACTAAACCGGTCGTAAGTCGAGGACTACCCAACCGGTCGTAAGTCGAGGACTTTCCCTGCCCGGAAGCGCCGCGCATGCGTGGTTCCACCCCCTGCGCCGGCCGAGGCGTAGCTGGCAAGCGGCAGAGACGGAGCAGGCCGACCACCAGCTGGCCCAGCCCAAGGGAGGTAAGGCACCCGCCGGAAAAGGGGAAAAAAATGGCAGACAAAAAAAATGGCGGACAAAAAATGGCGGACAGCCTTGCTTGGCGACCCCCAGGAAATGGTCGATCGACCCCAAATGGGGTCCCGACACACAGGTTGAGAACCACTGTGTTAAAGCATTCCCCAAATATTTCTCTGCTTGTGATAAACAATAATAAAAACAGCCCCCGATTCATGAGCAACAATCACCCCCCCCCAGCTTCACTATAATAGTATTAATTATTACGATGAATTATAACACTGATCTAAAATTTAAGACCACCTCAGGATGGCTGTTTTTAGAAGCGACAGAGAGCGCCGTCCTTCCGCAGTCGTCTTGGAGATTCACGTCGGCCCCTTGGACAAGCAACAGACGTGTCGTTTCGGGTCTCCCAATCTCGGCAGCGATGTGTAGAGGTGTGACACCTCCCTTGCCTTGGAGATTGGGGCTCACCCCTTGGGAAATCAGCCCATTCATTATGTGAAGCTGGTGGCCAGCTGTGGCCCAGTGCAGGGCGGTCCACTGGTTACAGTCGCAAGCGTTGGGATCTGTCCCGTGCCGTAGAAGCAGTTGCATCATCAAGGTGTGGCCGTTGGTGGCCGCACAATGAAACGGGGTAAGGCCCTCTTTGGTGGAGTCCATCACTGGCGCCCCCCGGGCCAGGAGGAGATCCGCCACTTGGGTATGGCCGCTCCAGGCAGCATGGTGCAGAGGTGTGTAGCCGGCCTTGGTGTCGGTACGGATCACGGCTCCACGCTGGATGAGAAACTTCACCAAGGGGAGGTAGCTGTGTAAGGAAGCGACGTGCAGGAGAGTCCAGCCATTTTCGTCTCTAAAAAGGATTATTATTATTTTTTAAACAGAGAGAGCTGAGAAGGCCTTGGAAAGCAAGGGATGCTGGGAAGTGTAGTTCTAGAGACAGAGGCACACAATTGGTATGGGCCAATTGTCTTTAGATTCGAAACCCAGAATGTGTGGCTTTCCATACACGCTGTGCCAAAAGGCAGGCTGCAATTATGTTTTCTCCTCCAGTAGTTTTGGCTTTTCTAACTGATTTTTAAGGAGCTTGAGCATTCCTTTCACATTTCTTCCTCTTTCGTATCCAGAAAGGTCCCTGCTCTTCCCACCCACCCCTTTGCTGCTTTCATTTCCTGTGTGTGTCTTTGGGAAAGCCAGACTCAGAAGCCAAAGGGCTGGTGATTTGATGCCATTTGCAAACTGGCAGCTACATGCTAATTGTGATGAGTGTTTAACCTCCCAACATTGGCATAAGGAGTGACTGGACAGTTATTTATCCAGAATAATGGTATATAGCATTTCCCTTGTTATTCTGTATAACTTAGGTGAGGGATATATTTTTTTTTTGTCACTGTGGTTTATTGAACCGTGTGAATCCCAACTTATCTGGTTAATTTAGAGTCCAGCTAAACAACCTGTACCAACCCCTGCGGTGGGGCTTAACCAGTAAGTAGCTGAAGCCTGAATCAACCCAATTTTAGCTACTACGAGTCTCGTCTCTCCTCAGCCATGGAGCTGCCTTGAGGGGAAAATGGGCCACTCTTTTGATCAATCTACACTGCAGGGTTGTTGTGCTGGGGGTAAAATAAAGGAGACATTTCCAGGTAATTGTGAGGTCCTTGTGTAATTGTGGGGTCCTTGGTGCTCTCTGAGCTGGGTGGTTTTCTTGCAGACGTTGCGTTAGCCAAACTAGGTAACATCTTCACTGCTACATGGGGAGAGAGCAAACCTCCCCACTCCTCTTTAGCACACTGATGACGTTACCTAGTTTGGTAATGAAACGTCTGCAAGAAAACAACGAAGCTCAGAGAACACCAAGCACCCCACACTTCCATGTAATCTGGCTGGTGTTTTCAAGAGAAGAAGAAGGCTATAAATGCAATTAAGGTTTTTTAAAACAGACCCCTGGCCAAAGCAGTGCCCCCAGACCACACCTGCTGTTTGTAGATGCCCCTCGCTTCAGTAGCTGCTTTACCAGCCGCAGGTCCCCATTCCTGGCTGCCTGATGGAGCTCCCTCCATCCTGGTGCCTTGGCTGTCGGGAGCAAACCGTTTTCAGTCCCGCTCGTGGCAGGCTCCAAGCCTTCCTCTTTTCCGATTCCCTCGGGGATGCTTTCTGCCAGCACCATCCACTTTCTCACCAGCTCGGCCTGGGTTTTTGCCGCTGTTGAAGGAAGAATGGGGGAAAAAACGGATCAATGTTTTAGAGTCTGCGCATCGGCCACAAAATGAGATGCAGAGAGAAAAAAATGGGAAGATAGGAAGGTACCAAAAGGGAAAGGGGAGACCCCGCCCACTTTGAGAAGCCCCACCCACTCCTTGCCTAAGCCCCATCCACCTGAACTTCACCCCCCCTTCCCCCTTTTCAGCAAGTCCACTCTGAGAAAAACGTGACCCTGGAATAAAAATTTCCTTCAAAATTCATCTCCGCTTCAAACTTTGATGAAGAGCTGATCGTTTATCAGTAACTTTGAGCTAAAGGGAGAAATTATCCACTCTCAGAGAAGGCCAACTATGTAGGATTTTGCACAAAGTCAATCTAATCCCGGGGCGTCCAACCTTGGCTACTTTTAAGACCTTGGACTTCAACTCTCAGAATTCCCCAGCTAGCATGATAGTAAAAAGCAGGGCTGGCTGGGGGCTTCTGGGAGTTGAAGTCCAAGGTAGGACATCCTGATCCAAACCAAACTGAGATTTTTAACTTCGTTCGAAAAGCATATAAAGCACGTGAGACCTTTTTATTTCTTACCAGTCATTTTTTTCTCCTCTGCTGCTGACTTTTGGTTACCACACCGGTGTTGTTTTTCCAATGATGAGGGCGTGTTCACACCCTTGAGTTGGTTTTTTTTCCAGGGGCTGCTGCAAAGCTTGGCAATCTTTTCTCCAGAGTTTAGGCACAGTAGCTACTTGTGGTATACAACGAAGCAAAATTTACAAAATTTCTGTAAAGAAAGGGAACAGAGAAAGACAAGAATCAGGCCGATTGTATTCTGACAATATTTGCTCCATAAATATCCAGTCAATTCCAGGAATGGAGCCAGTGAGCTGAGTCCAGCGGATTGTTCCTTGCAATCTGTGCTCGAGTGTGCAAAGAGCTGTTTATTTAATAACTAAGTAGTAGACCTAAGGAGGGAAGGAGACGTGTCTACGCATCGCTGATTGGATGTCACCTAGCTAGTTCGTCTCCCTTTTGTGTGTACACAAAGACGGTAGACACCCTGACGGAAATGTTTTTGAAGCCTGTATAGATCTGAATCAGCCTAATGTTTGAGGAACATGGGGGCTGTAGTCCAACACAGGCATGGACTTCAGGTTTGGGAAGGCAGCTAGGAAAATAATGCAGTAGTGATTGGGGGGGAAGATCAAAGAATACGAGGCAGACCCAGAAGAAGATGGAGAGACAATATCAAAGATATATTACAACAACATCAATTAACAATGGTTGAGGCTTGCCAGGAGAGCAAGAGCCAGAACTTTGTAAGGAGGAGGAGGAGGAGGAGGAGGGAGGAGGGAGAAGGGGAAGAGGAGGAGGAGGAGGAGAAGATGGGGGTACCTCCCAGATGAAATCCAACTGTGGATTTGCAGGAGGGTATGAAGTTCTCCATCAGGATACAGCAAAGTGTGTTTTGAAAAATCAGATCCAATGTTTGCAAATCCTCAGCAAATCCAGACCGAAAGGTCTGCCCTGCTGGATTCTTTAAAAAAAATAAAATAAATTAAAATATCAGTTGAACCAAATCCTCACTCATCCTTCACCGTGTTAAGGGGAAGGGGAAGAATGAAAGCCCCTTCGTGAGCACCCCAGTTTGATTCAATTGCACTTGCGGCTTCTGGAAGGGGGAAAAAAAACAAAAACCACCCTTAATGGGCAGCTTGGTGGCAAAGGGACGCTTAACCTTGGAAGCAGCGCAAAAGGAAACAAAAGTCAAGTGGGCGATTTTCTTACAGACCATCTGGCATGCTCCAACATGTCCCCTTTCCCAGGTTACTTCTGTTATTTAATGCCCTGTTTTGTTTTGTTACTCAAGCCTGGAATTCCCTTCTTTTTTTAAAAAAAATAAATAAATAAAATGAATGAACGAATGTCACTTGTTAAAATAACACCATCCAAAGAAAAGCGCCTATGCCGAATGCTTATCATTTTTTTTAACGTAAATAAATAGGAGAATAGCGAATCGCCCAGGGATTATACTTGGGACCCCGAGCTGTCTCGAGAAACTGATTTAGAGCAGAAGAAGAACTGATCATTAACCTGGCTTCTCTGCGGGTGGCCTCGCCGGCTGGCCCTTTGGCATTCCGAACCATTATCCACAGCTTGTAAATTAAACAATGAATTTTTAAAAAGCAAAGCTGTACAAGCCTGAACCTTGAACCCCTAGATCTTTACGGTCTGAGAAGGTAAAGGTTGCATAATGGCCCAGGAATTAATCACGGGCAACAGAAACCCTTCGGGAATCCAGAAACGCTTCGGGATCCAAACAAATCATTTGTAAGCCACTGCAATGGTCTGCAGGAATGACCTGGGTGGACAGAAGGGGGAGTGGTAGATGGGGCAACTGGCATGTAAAAAAATATATCTCAGCCGATAGGAGAGGAGGATGGGAAGGGTCTCGGAAGGGACCCCCCTTCCTCTTTTCCAGAGATTAAATGGAGGGGAGAAATGTCGTCAGGCTTGCAAGATACTTCGAATGTAACCTGACGATAAAGACAGAGCTAGCATTCGTTGCTGCGCTTCTTGTCCAGACTACCTCGCAGGGCTAACGTCCGCCTAGAATCGGGTAGCTTCTCAATGGGGATAAAGGACGTGCACACCTGCTCGGCCACATTCCACTCATTTCGTTTCAGCTTGGCAGCTTGCAAGAAACCACCACATTCTTGAAGGCCTTGTGCTCAAGGTCCACCCGTCACTGCTCGCGTTAGCGGTCCAATCTTTCTTACTCAGCCAGTTTTAGACAAAGCCGAGGGACACGATTAAATCGATGGGCCCAAAGCTGCCATGTTGTACGCCCTGTTTTTATATAGTCGTTTATTTAACAGGGCTTTTCAACCAGTGGTACGGGTACCACCTGTGGTACATTGGCACCTGGCAGGTGGTACCCGACCATCCTAGAAAAGTGGTAGCAGGGGAGGGGAATGAGCTGAACCGGTGGCAGCACTGCACAAACCTGAGCTGCAGGGCTGTCAAGGCTCAGTGGAAGCACCAGGATCAGCGCCAGGCTCCAGTTGGAGCTCGGCGCTGATCCTGGAGCTTCTGCTGAGCCCAGAAGAAGTGCCGATCAGCTGGAATGTTGCAGCATCTCCAGGGTCTTATGATTTACATTCAGATGCTTGGCAACTGATTCATATTTATGATGGTCACAGTGTCCCAGGATCATGTGAAATGACCAACACCTGCTGCAACCACCCAGCAGACGGGGGGGGGAATAAAAACCAAACACCCCCCACCCCACTCTCGCTGCCAATCCTCAACAGAAATGCTCACAACAATGAAAACCTCGGACAGGAGGAAGAGCGCGGCCGGGCGGGCAGGCAGGTGTCTTGCTCGGCTGTGGCTTGGGGGGCACTTTTTTCAGTGCCATTGTAACTTCGAACAGTCACTAAGCGAACTGTTGTAAATCGAGGACTACCTGTACTTTATCACTTTTTTCCTTTGGGGGGGGTCATCAAGTTTTTGACCCCTTGCTAGGCAACTGGTGGTACTCGGATGTTGCCATATCCTAAAAGTGGTACAATGGGTGAAAAGGTTGAAAAGCCCTATTACATTTCCATCCTCTACTTCAAGAAGTAGAAACATGCGGGAATTTTTTCTCTGCTCCGGATAAGGAGGACCAGAGGGCCAGGTTCTGGATTAAGAAAGGAGTGGATGTCCATCCCATTAGGGTAGGGAACAACACCCCATCACTCTTCGCTTATTTCCAGTTCCCTTTTTCACTTTTTGAAGAATCCCTTTGCTGGTTTTATTTTAAAAGTGCCCAGCACTGAGCAATCAGGCACAGGGAAAGTGCTACAACTAAATGTCTATGGAGATTCTCAGTCATCCAGGTCATGGTTGGCCCCAAGATGCTTTTTCAAAAGGCAATTAGACATTCTTGGTTTGGTTTTTTTTCCCCCTTGGGAGATGTTCCATTTCTCATCCAAGAAGCTTCTTTGGTTCTGACTTTCCCACCACTTAGTCAGAACGGAAGAAGCTCCTCGGATGAGAAGCGAAACGTCTTCAAGGAAAAACAAAGCAAGTCCAGTCGCCTTTTGGCAAAGCACCTTTGGGTGTGTGTGTGCTACAAGGAGGAGATTTTCCTCAGCATTAGGTGAACACAAGATGGTGCTGTAAGCAAGAACAAAAGAGAGGCGGCACCGTAGCTGTTTGTGGCCACAGAAAGAGGTCTGGCATCTCAAGGATATGTGTGTCAAGGGAAGTGCGTTACAATCCACCCTCCCTTTGAAAAGTTATATGTGGCTTCCGGGGACCGGGGGGGGGGGGAGGAGAGATGGGGAGGAATAAAATGAGGATTGTTGAATCCCAAGAGAGATAAAATGCCAAAGAAGAGCGCTATCTGTGCCAATTAAGCAGTGGTTCACCGCACTAAGGCTGTCGTGCTAACTTAATTAGCACTTGCTAACCACTTTGATCTGCTAGAACAGTGGTTCTCAACCTGTGGGTCGGGACCCCATTTGGGGTCGATCGACCATTTCACGGGGGTCGCCAAGCAAGGCTGTCCACCATTTTTTTTGTCCGCCATTTTTCCCCCTTTTCCGGCGGGTGCCTTACCTCCCTTGGGCTGGGCCAGCTGGTGGTCGGCCTGCTCCGTCTCTGCCGCTTGCCAGCTACGCCTCGGCCGGCGAAGGGGGCGGAACCACGCATGTGCGGCGCTCCCGGGCAGGGAAAGTCCTCGACTTACGACCAGTTTAGTCCTCGACTTACGACCGGTTTAGTCCTCGACTTACGACCGGTTGGGGTCGCGGCATTAAAAAGGTTGAGAACCACTGTGCTAGAAATCTCTGTCCTACTTTCTGCTGAACCCCCAAATCAGGAGAGGCCAGAAAAGAGTAGCTTTGGGACCAAAAGGAGGAACTTCTTCTTAAGAGCAAATAAATCCTTCTCTTTCCATCCATTCCACGGATCTAGCTATACCTTACAAAGAATCTCCCTCTCAGCTGCAGAGGCGAAGCTCTGCTTAGCTCTTTGTCCGGGATGGAGCTCCATTGAAGGCGAGTTCTCACAGAGAAAGGAGCTTTATGGAGTAGCTTGGGGTTACTCCGCCTTCAGAGCATGTCTGCTTCGCCAGAGTAGATCCCAGGGATCTCTAAAATGCTACAAATTCAGTCTGGAGGTTGGAGGTAGAAGTTCAGAGGAAGTGGCGCTTGGGTTCTCCCGTTCTTCCAATTCTGGAATCGTAATCTTCTCAAGAGGAACATCCACTGGGGGAAGCCATCTCAGGAGGCTACTGGTCTCCAGTTCCCCTTGATCTACCACCTTCTGGGATCAGAAATGGCTTCTCCAAAGACTAATCCCTTTCTGTAATGGTACTGTTAGGGTGAAATGGGACCTGACAAAATGCTAGTTCTTGGGAGTCTCAGAGTCCACTCCCTTGCTCTTTAGGTAGTCACTTCTACAACCACTGTTCAACAAGTTGCAGCTTTGGGGGCTTGTTTGGGGAGCTGGGGTGGACACCCAGTTCAGGCTAGCCTTCCAGAGGGACTCCTTGGAAGGCAGGTTGGGGGACGTCTCCGGCTAACTGTTCCCAGGAGAAAAAGAGCTTCAGGTCCAACTCCAAAAATGAAATCCTTGCAGAGATAGGGAAACAATGACACCGCTGTCCCTGCCCCGCTGGTTTCCATGGCTTCCGTTGTGTTGGAAGAGGCCACTGAGTCAGGCTCCTGCTTTGTGAAGGAAACAAAGGTAACCGATGCATTAAGGGATGACAAAAGATGCTGAAGGACTTAATTGCACGGATTCTAGTCCCACCACTGTTTTGCGCCCACTGGAAATGTGTCTTAAACTAAATCTTTTATTTATTTATTTTTAAAAAAAGAGGGGGATGATAGCATTTCTCTATGATTAAGGGCCTTTAAAAGAGAAGGTCAACACTGTCCTTCCACAGAGCCTCCTCTTAGGAATGTCAATGAGAAGGGGAGCAAATCGTTCCACAACAGGGCTCTCTCCGTAATTTATTTTGGAGGACCTTGTTTCTGGTCATGATTGGTTCCTCAGACATTAGACTCAAAGGTCTTCTTTGCTGCTCTTCAAACTTCACTGGAAATGCTAAGGGATGGGTGGGAACAAACCCACAGCAATGATGACCTCCAGAGTCCATCTCAATTCTACGATCCTTGGCCTTCCCAATGCCCGCGTGCTCCAAGCTCCAACCGCCCAGAAGAATCAATAAAATCTTGGCTGTCTAAAATAAGGAAGGGACGAGGTCAGGAAAAGGGTTAGAAAGTGTCTTTCAGGAACAGCCGGGAGCAGCCAGGAAGCTTCACACGACGGACTTCAAAACTACCACAGAGTTCAAAACCGCCAGAAGAGGCAGCAGAAGAAATATAGTGTGAATGAAAAAGACGCTGTGGGAGGGGGGGACTGTTAATTAAATAATTTACAAGGCTAAAAGACGGATGGAAAAAAAAAAAGACTGCTGTTGAGAATTATATAGCCTATTAGATGAACTGGAATGTACTAGGATAAAATTGGGGGTAAAGAGAAAGTCCAAGCAACTATCTTGGAATGCCTAAAAAGGAATATTCCGAAAGAGTAAGAGATCCTTCCTTCCTTCCTTCCTTCCTTCCTTCCTTCCTTCCTTCCTTCCTTCCTTCCTTCCTTCCTTCCTTCCTTCCTTCCCTCCTTCCTTCCTTCCTTCCTTCCTTCCTCTGACTGGTACTGACTTTCTTTAGCTACACAGTAGAGCAGATCCCTGTTCCCTTGGCTTCCTTCAAACCAAGGAAGGAGGCATCCGTGCAACAACTTTCTACACCTAGTAACCATCAACCATTCAGGGAACGATCACACAAAGTGCACACACAGCTCTAGTTTTTCCACATGGGAAACCATCTTCAATTTGAGTTTTTTAAGATCACTTTTGGCTTAGGAAGGCTGCAGGCAGAGAGGGCAGGTCATGCCATTGGAGCAGGCAAGGTCTGACATTTTCACCTGTTTTCTCCCCATTTTGGGAGGCTCAGGATTTATTATTATTATTATTATTATTATTATTATTATTATTATTATTATTATTATTATTATTATTATTATTATTATTATTATTATTATTATTTACAACCCCCAATATTTCAAAGCTTCAGCGCTGAAGAGGGAAGTGTAATAAAAAGCTGACCTGGGGCAAATGAGAATATATCCTACACTCTTCACCTGGGCCTTGGTTATTAGAGAGGTGCTGAGGCGTAAAGAAAGGGACACGAGGTGGATACGTGACAGTCTTGGTGTACTGGGCGAATCCTGGATTTGCCTGTGTGGGTGCAAAAAAATGCAGGGAACGAGGAAGCAGGCGCTTGTTGACTTGGCAACTAACAATGGCAAGTCAGAAGCCTTTGGGTTAGTATCCAGCCTTTCCTTAATTGTTCAAGTGCCACTCTTCTTCTTTATCTGCAGACACCTTACAGATGTCTTCACTCTCTAATCCAGAGCACAGCCCCCCCCCAAAATCACCTCTACCTCCCTTCCTCCTTCGGCCTCCCCACCTGACTTCCGAACCGTTTCTAATTTCTGCCTGCTTGAAATTAGGTCCACCCACTTACACCTTTCCCCAACGATTCGGGATCTCGGAGCTTTTCCAGTAGGAGGTGTGAAAGCAACAGTCTAGATCCTGGAAAATATATATATATCTGTAAATAAAGAAAAAAGCCGGTGTGTGTGTGTGTGTGTGTGTCTGTGTTGGTGGATTGACTAACGAGCAGGTTTCTTTTTGAGGGGGTGGTCAAGTTCCCACCCAGCAATTGTCTGGTTTGCTGTGAGGTCGCATAAAAGCTAAAATAAGGCTGGTTATTCAACATTCCAGAGGGGGCCGTCATCTTCCGGTTAATGATGTATTTAGAAAATATAGAGGGCTACCTACTCGGTCTCGGTGGCTCTGGGCAGATGACAAAGAATAAAAACCCAACAATAATAACACTAGCTCTTCCAACCCTCTGGCAAACGGCAATCGGTCAAACAAGCCTCTTGATGGGTTCCATCCCATCAAGACCTGGCCAACCAGGTCTTCGGGGCCTCGTGGAAGAGTGTCAAAGTGGGGGCCAGTCTAATCTCCGTGGGATGATGCTCTAAAGGCAAGGAGCCACCACGGAGAAGGCCCTTCTTCTGGGTCTCATCAGATGTGCCTCTTTAGGAGAGGGGAGCCACCACATTCTCTGCCTCCCTGCTCTGGTGGGTCTGGTGGATGACACTGGGGAAAGACGGTCCTTCAGATGAGAGGTCCCCAACCTTTTGAGCACCAGGGACCGGTTCCGTGGAGAGAGTTTTTTCCGCGAACCGGAGGGTGCGTGGTTTTGTGTGCTGCCTGCATCCCACAGATAGGGCTTTGCTTGTTTGTGCGGACCGTTTGCTGGCATGCCGCAGCCCGGTACCGGTCCACAGACCAGGGGTTGGGGACCCCTGCTTCAGATAACCTGCCTCCTGTGGTTTAAAACTACTTCAAGCAGACCATGTTTCTCTACCCTGCCTCAGATCACCTCTGTTTGTGTTTGATTGAGAGCCCCTCTCCTTGTCCAATTACCTAACTCCCATTGTACCAGGAATGGCATAGCCATTATTCTAACCCCCATGGTTAAAAGGCAGATTAAGATATTAACCAAGGCAGGAGGCAAGCTGTGGGCTGTCCACCTAATGATAAAAATTTGCAGCATGATGGTGCGGTTGCGAGTGTGCGTATTTTCCCCCCGAGGTTCATCTTCCATAGTACAAGCTAATTAGACCCATAACTAAAAGACGAAGCTGTTGAAATGGTGCAGGCTCTCCAAAAATGCTACATCTGTTTTTCAGGTGCGATTCTCTGCACCCAACTGCGTTGATCCTTACGCCCAATTTCTTTACTAATTAAAGTAAAATCCAGGAAGCCCTTGCTTAGAGAGGAAGCCGGCAATAAATTGGAGCACTTGGAATACCGCATCCATAAAATAATAATAATATTAATAATGTTGAGACCCTAGAAAGAATGCAGGAAAAGAGCAACAAAGCCGATAAGAGGTCTAGAGGCTGAACTGTACGATGAACGATTGAGGGAACTGGGTATGCTCTAGTCTAACAAAGAGAAGGATTAGGGGTGATATGTTAGCAGTCTTGCAGTATTTGAGGGGCCGTGACAGCAATGAGAGGGTCAACCTATTCTCCAAAGAGGGCAGGACAAGAAGCAACGGATGGAAATTAATCGAGGAGAGAAGCAACCTGGAATTAAGGAGAAACTTCCTAAAAATTAGAACAATTAATCGAGGAGAGAAGCAACCTGGAATTAAGGAGAAATTTCCTAAAAATTAGAACAATTAACCAGTGGAACGCCTTGCCTCCAGAAATTGTGGGTTTTTAAGAAGAGATTGGACAGCCATTTGTCCGGAATGATATAGGGTCTCCTGCCTTGAGCAGGGGGTTGGGCTAGAAGACCTCCAAGGTCCCTTCCATCCCTGTTATTCTATGTTTTAAGTTCTGAAAGCGGTGGTGGGGGGGGGAAGGAAAAGGGCAAAAGAAAGAGCAACTGTGAAGCACAAACACTACATATCTCTTGAGAACATTTTGTGCAATCCATTGTGTTTGTTTGCACCCTGGATGCCATCTGGATTTTATGCAATTATTCCGGGCTATTTTAAGTGTAATGGCTGCGGATAAAATCAGCCGTGCAACTTTTCTTCTGCAGCTAAGATGAGGGGCTATGCTTGAGAAAGGAAAGGGATAAATTATTTCAAAGCTGGGAAGAGAGCTGCAAATAGGTTTTGTTCTCAATATTTTTTTGGCTCCCAGGGGGAAATAATGCCTTCTCAATACTACTACTTCATGTTTAAAAATTAACTTGGTTAGCAGGTGAATCTGACTCTAATGCTAGTCATGAGCAAGGCGTATTCTCTGCAGTTCTTAAAAAGCACAGGACTGTGGGCCCCCAACCCAGCCACCACTTCATTTATCCAGTCCTGGTTAGAGGGAACTCTTGTTTTTCATTCAGAGAAAGCATGAAGCAATTTCAACAAGAAGCAAGTGGATTTCGGCACGCGAAACTTCAAAAAACTGTCCAGTTCCCATTTCCTTGGAATCTCTTCTCCACAGGCTTTCCATTGTTCAAAAGAAGTCAAAACAGGACAGCTGATGGAAAGAGAGCTGGGATACATGAGTATACGGTAAGTGTAGTAAGACCACACCCAGAGCCGTGCATCCAGTTTTGGTCACCACGTTACAAAGAAGATGTTGAGACTTTAGAAAAAGCGCAGAGAAGAGCAACTGAGATGAGCAAAGGCCCGGAGACTAAAACATGCAAAGAACGGTTACAGGATTTTGGTATGGCTAGTTTAGAGAAAAGAAGGAATAGGGGAGACACGACAGCAGTCTTCCAGGATCTGAGGGGCTGCCGCAAAGAAGAGGGGGGGGGGGTTTGACTTATTTTCCAAAGCACCAGAGGGCAGGACAAGAAACAATGGATGGAAACTAATCAAGGAGAGAAGCAACCTAGAATTAAGGAGAAACTTCCTTCAGACGTTGTGGGTACTTCATCTCTGGAGGTTTTTAAGAAGAGACTGGGCAGCCACTTGTCTGAAATGGTCGAGGGTCTCCTGCTTGAGCAGGGGGCTGGACTAGAAGGCCTCCGAGGTCCCTTCCAGCTCTATTCTGACAGTGTTGGCAAGCTCTTGGAGAAATCAACAGGAACCCAGATTCAGCACCATGGAGAGCGACAACAGCCCAGACCCAATTGACCTGATTCTACAGTATAGTCCTGCTGGAGGAGACCTCTAGGTGCTCCCCAAAACAAACCTTACGTATTTATTTCAGGCCCAGTACCCTGTGGTTGACTGGTTCTAGGTGCTATAAGCAGAAATCAAACCAAGTTGGCTTACACATTTTGCAAGCTACTGGGTATCCCTAAACCCGTTTCACCCCCTTCCTCTGATAGGGGAAGTTACGATCTTTTGAATAGATTGAACAATAGACTTTGAACTTGGTCCTTGCGCATGCTTCCTCCGGACAAGGAGAGGCATATTCACACTCGCCAAAATGCACCTGTGCGAGTGCCCGCGCCACTTCCTTCCTCTGAAGTGGCCAGGGAATCATTACAGCGTCTCTAATTTTCTGCCAGAGAACTGTGTGTTTTATCGTTCTCCTCGCGCAACTCTGGGGGGGGTGGGGGGGGGAAACGCTCGATGCTGCCATCTGAAGTGTCTATTTTTAAGATGCCTCTTGGCACTTATTTTTACATGCTGCCTCTCTCTATCCTCTCCCCTCGCCAATTATCGGCTTCGCAACATAGGCCGAGGCGGAGGATAAACAACTTTTGGGATGTGAGATGGAGGAGGAAGAGGAGGGAGACTATTCCATTCCATTCCATTCCATTCTTCATTTTTCTATTCTATTCTATTCTATTCTATTCTATTCTATTCTATTCTATTCTATATTCTATTCTATATTCTATTCTATATTCTATTCTACATTCTATTCTTCTTTCCATATTCTATTCTATTCTATTCTATTCTATATTCTATTCTATATTCTATTCTATATTCTATTCTACATTCTATTCTTCTTTCCATATTCTATTCTATTCTATTCTATTATTCTATTCTATATTCTATTCTTCTTTCCATATTCTATTCTATTCTATTCTATTCTATTCTATTCTATTCTATTCTATTCCATTTCTATTGCTAAGTGAGACATTTGTTAAGTGAGTTTTGCCCCATTTTACAGTTTTTCTTTCCACAACTGTTAAGTTAGCGACACGGCTGTTAAGGGAATTTGGCTTCCCCGTTGCCTTTGCTTGTCCGAAGGTCGGAAAAAGGGGATCACATAACCCCGGGGACACTGCAACCGTCCTAAATATGAGTCAGTTGCCAAGGGTCCGAATTTTGATCACGTGACCCTGGGGAGGCTGCAACCGTCGTGTGAAAAACAGCCATTTTTCTTTCAATGCTGTTGTTGTAACTTTGAATGGCTGCTAAATGAAATGTTGTACGTGGAGGACTACCCGGTAGTTGCGTCCCTCCCCTTGTACTTCCATGGACACTTCTGAAAAGCCCATGAGGTGGGTCCAGCCCCTCAACCCACCTCAGCTAGCATCAACGTGGACTAACGGCAGCCGCACTCTTATTACTATGTTTTTGCAAATCTCCCAGAGCTACTGCTTGCGCCAGAAATAAATCTCAAATGCAAAAAAGTTGCAAGTCAGAGGCAGAGGTAGAGTTGGGTGTCTTGTGTAGACCGGGCACAGCCTCCACCCCTTCCTCATCCCTTCTTATGAACTGCCTTTTTTTCTCTCTTCCCTCGCTGTCCCCTGCCGGCCACCAACCTCCCCTTCATCAGCCCGCCAGTCTCGGTCTCCTTCCCCCATCAAGAGGAGACACACAGCAGGAACGCCAAGGAAGAGATCAGCGGTGGGCCTGGCTGGATGGGAACTGTGTGTAGCCAGCAACTCGAAGGGGTGGGGAGAAGCAGCAGCAGCAGCAGCAAAGGATTGGATGCCTGCAGGAGAATTCAGTGTAGCTGCCTCTAAACGGCCACACGCTGCACCGCGATCAGAGCCGGCTCAGAACAGGGGAAGGAGCCATCCGCTCTGTCAGGGAGCCTTCCTGCGTCTGGACAGCACAAAACATCACAAAACAGAAGGAGGGGGAAATGACAAGTTCAAGGATTGAACTTTGCCAAGACAGCTGACAGCGAGGACAATCAAAGTGGAACAGCTTGCCCCCAGAAATCGTGGGCGCTCCATCACTGGAGATTTTTAAGAAGAGACTGGACAGTCACCTGTCTGAGACGGTGTAGGTTCTCCTGCTTGAGCAAGGGGCTGGACTAGAAGACCTCCAAGGTCCCTTCCAGATTCTATTCTATTCTATTCTATTCTATTTCTATTATATTCTATTCTATTCTTCATTCCCATATTCTATTCTATTCTATTCTATTCTATTCTATTCTATTCTATTCTATTCTATTCTATTCTATTCTATACATGGACCCAATGCAACCTGCCCTGGAGACTTGAAGAGTGCTGAAGGAGGACTGGTGTGGTGTGGAACTTCAGGAAAATTGGGCATTTAGCTGGAAACTCCAGCCCACCAGGTGGAACCGGAGGATGGTACACGTGCCCGTCTCCTTTCCTTGCAAATTCCACACCGGCCAGCTCTTTTTGGACCAAGAACTCCAGTAGGCAAACCTGGGGAACTGTCTGCCCGCTGGAAAAGTTCATCCCGTCTCTTGGAAGGTCTTCTCCATCTCATCCCGTTCCATGTGAGGCAACCACCGGATCCCTGAAGGACATGTAAGAACGTCCTTCTCAGACTGCTCCCGAGGCCACCTCCATCCAGTCTCCTGTTTCCCGGAAGTGGCGACCACTTTGGGAAATCCCACCTCAGCCACTATCTCCTCACCTAACTGGGAAGACTGAGCGGGGTCTTCATTTCGGAGGACAGGAAAAGGAAGAGGAATTAAGGCAAAGGGGAACTGGACGAAGGGAAGGGGAAAAGGGGACACCTGGTCTGATCTTCCTGAAGATGTCTGATCAGGAGATTGATGACTATGAAGGGGACAACTTCTCTGACACTTCACACACCATCCAAACTCTCCCACCTTACAACATGGAGGACCAGCTCCTGCCCATGGAGCGTCGCAGCACCTGTGGCTGTTGGGCGTGGACTTGCCTGGTGGGGGCAATGAACTTTTTTGCTTTTCTACTGAACTTCCTTCTGATGGCTGCCATCTTTTTGGTGGTCCTTTTGCCCGCCATCGTCGTGGTCTATTTTGGATTCCAGTGTCACTCCCGGGTAAGTATTATACAGCCAATTGAACTTTCTGTTGAGGAAGCTCCCAAACAGAGGAGGGTGTAAGACGTGTCTAGTGGATAGGAGAGGCTTGTCCCTCTGTCCATTCTCAGAGGCATCGTCTGTCTTCAGTTAAATCATCATCATACGTGGTCCTGTGCTTCATCCCATTGAACCCTGATGCATTTATTAGTAGGTGTATCTTCTGCCTTTCATCCATGACCTCAAGGAGATGTGGACAGTACTTTCTTCTCCTATTGTTCAACACAGGAATGATGAAGTAGGTTGAGCTGAGAGAGTGATAGTCTAAAGTCAGCTAGGAAGCTTCATAGCTAAGAGACAGAACTGAAGTTGGAGTTGCTCAGTCCTTGCCCAACCCCTTAATCACTCTGCCCTCCTGGGATATGTGGTCCTTCACTGGATGACAAGCATCATAAGGTAGCTTCAATACAACCGATGCGTCACACTCGTTCTGCTAAATGGGACTTGACCCATAAAGTCCTATCCCAATGGCACCGTCGCCTGTAGTCTTACTTCCATGTATACCCAAGTTGACCCTTGTTAAGGAAAGCGGGGTAGAGGCCAGCCAACATGCTCCCTTGAGTATCAGGGAGTTCCTTTGTTAAGATTCATTTCATTGTGAAAAGGAAGAATATTGATGGTTGACATACCGTTGATGGGGCATGATGCTATTACAGAGGACGATAATTGTCATGGGCAACTGTTATTCCTTGCTATAATCTTTACTCCTTTAATCTTTGTGAGACTTCTCTTCTGAGAGGATACTTAATATATGAGTGCTAATGTGTGTATTTGGACAACCATAAATGAATGTGCAAATACTCTTCTTAAATAGAAGTCAGACTTGAGCAAGGATCTTAGTCTTAAGGTCCTTAGACTAAGATCCTAAGACTAAGATCCTTAGACTTAGTCTTTGGAGGTTATCTGGACCTCAAAGTATTAACCCAGTGAGCAAAGTCCCGTCCTCTTCTCAACTGCTTGTTCCTTCTCTGAATAACCCGTTACAAAAAGTAACAGGTTGAAGATCATTAAAGGGAGAAGCAACCTAGAACGAAGGAGAAACTTCCTGACAGTAAGAACAATTAACCAACGGAACAGCTTGCCATCAGGAGTTGTGGGTGCTCCATCACTGGGGGATTTTAAGAAGAGATTATACAGCGATTTGTCTGGAATGGTAGAGGGTCTCCTGTTTGGGCAGGGGGTTGGACTAGAAGACCTCCAAGGTCCCTTCTAACCCTGTTTATTCTATGTTCTACAAATACAAAAGTACCTCCAGGTTGCTCTCCTTCTGCCTGCAAGGTAGGGAAATGCATCTGTTGGAAAGCTAATAGCTACCAGACATTAACACCCCCAGAGAGGGGCCGATGGAGCTTACAGCATCTGTTTCTCAATTTCCCAAATATGAGGTATCTAGCATTCTTAGCAAGCATAGCCGTCACCCTATCTTGGCAGCATCCTACTCCAGTTAAGAGGATGAGAAACAGGGCAGTGTACGTTAATCTTGAGAAGAGTCCATGGCTTTTTTTGTTCATTGACTTTCCAAATCCCATCCTGTTTAAAAAGCCAACTTGATCCGGATTGTTTTCGGCACTTGCAGTGGGATCCGTTTCAATCTGCTGAGAGTTGCTCCAGGTGCCTCTAAACATGACATTCTACACCTATGTAGCTGGCTACTCACAACGTAGTCATCTAAGCAAAGGTAGGGGTAACTAGCTTGTGATTCAGCACATTATGAGAACATAGGCTTTAGTTTCTTCTCTTCTGACCTAGCCTCTCACATCCAACCACACGGGCTTCCTTTTCACAGACACTAGATACCACGTGAAGTTAGGAACTGTAAAAGCTGCAGCGTGGGAAGGATTCCAGAAACTCCGGGCTCATTTCCAATTATTGTGAAAAGTGGATAAATACTAGGAAGCGCCAGGGTTTGGTTCGGAGGTGGTCAGCCGGTTCGGTTTAGCTATCCAGGAAAAGGTGATCAGCCCAGCAACTTTGATATTGTCAGGGGCAAAAAATCAGCCCCCCCAAAAAAGAGGGTAAAAATACAGCAAATCAGGAGGCCAACCGTGTAGCCTGAAGACCATTTAGGAGCTTCAAAGAGTCATTTTGCCCGCCCATCTTGTTCAACGCAGACACTGCAAAGCAAGATGTAAAACTGTTTTCCTCACTTGAAGCTATAATTACACTCTGAGTCTATTTAGAGTAGAAACATGACTTCTGGCAGTTTTATGGATAAATCTGCGCAGGATTTTTTTTTCTCCCCCCCTTTCCTTTCCTTTTTTTTTCTTCTCGACTTCTTGGTTTACCACATTCCTCTTCTCTGGGATGCTTTCCAGTCTAGCCAACAGCTGTGGGGTCTCCCGTTCAAGTGACTTTCTTTAGCAAATAAGGTTTCAGAGATGGGTGTCATCTGTTCAAGAATTCTAAGGGTTTGGATATTTTTCTCCCAAGAACTAGTTGACATCTGCTTCTTTGCCATCTCTGTTCTTTCACTCTAGTGTTAACCTCCTGGAATCTTAAGAAATACGTATACTCTGTAAATGAATAAAGAAACATTTGGGCTAACCTCCAGCTTAACAAATCTGCAAATGAGAAGGAATGAAAACCAGGCCTTGGAAGGTGGACTAAGAATCCACCAAACAACAAGAAGCACAAGGATCCAGGAGAAAAGTTGAACTTATTATACACAAATAATTGTGTGTCTCATCAAGGCCTCTTGTCACTCAAAAAGCTTCCACTAATGTATTGTGTGAGTCAGTTCTGGGTAAAATGGATTGTAAGAACAGTCTGCCTGTACTGCTAAGGAAAAACAGGGTTGTGTTATCAGTTTTGGGGAAGGAAACAGAGCAGGAAGAGCAGAGAGGAATTCGAGTTATTGCGCTATGCATCTCTTTAAAAAAATACACACCGATCTAAATTTCCTTTTCAGTAATTACGAAACTTCTGGCACAATCTAAATAAATTCCAGATCTTCAGTGACAGGAACTTTATCTCCAGCCTTGGCTCCCCAGAATGTTCATTTAATTGTTAACAGTATTTCTTTTCCTGGCATGCTCCTCTTTTTTCTTCCATCCTCCCCTCCTGTAAACCTTAGCTTTTGTCTGTTATTTGCCGGCACAGACTGAATTCCATTTAATGTCTTTTTAATTAAGGGTGCCCCTCCTCCCACCGCCACAGTCAGTCTCCAGGATTTGTGTGCTAAATTAAAGATAGAAAAAAGATGGGGCAGTCAAAAAAAAAACAAAAAACCAAGAGGGATAAAAATTTCTGAATCAATTCTATCCATGAGTTCAGTGTGGAGATTTCGGCTCAGACAGTCCTAAGCAACCCTTGATTCATTCCGATTGACAAACTCATTTTGTTCTTATTAAGTATTCTGCAGTGCGCGTGCCGTTAGGGACAAATGTACTCAAAACACATTTCATCTGGCCTCTCTCCTTTGGATGCCTAGGAAGTTTGAGCTTTATCTACCCTGCTTGCAGAAGTTTCGCCCCCCGCCCCCCCAAAAAACGGCTTTTCCTGAATCAGGAATTTGGAAAAATGCAGTGGGGAGGATCAGGAAGGGCACCGAAAAAACCTAGGAGAGACGGGAGAAGGTGCTTTGGATCTCTGGGGCTGAATCACACTGAGGAGGATATAATAATAATAATAATAATAATAATAATAATAATAATAATAATAATAATAATAATAATAATAATAATAATAATAATAATAATAATAATAATAATAATAAAGTTGGAAGGGACCTTGGAGGTCATCTAGTCCAACCCCCTGCTCAGGCAGGAAACCCTATACCATTTCAGACAAATGGCTGTCCCTTTGGCCTTTTATAAAAAAAAAGGCCCGTTCCAACGAGGAGAACCCATTCGGTGAGATCCGATGGGACAAGTGGATGAAACCCTTGGCTTTCTCTGGCTCCCAGTGACTTTTCAATTGATTGACGAGCAGGAGCCCCAGTGGAAGTTCAAACCAGCTTAATTAAAGGGGGCTATTAAAATACTGAATCAATCCTGGATAGCGACTTTGTTCTCTAAATGACCTCTCTGGAATCAATGGCAACAGTGCTGCAAACCAGCGGGCTCCACGGCCCTCCAAGCCTAGCCCCCCCCCCGTTTGAGATGAGTAGCAAATGGAACCTATCCTATCTACCCAACCCCCCAGGAGACGCCATATGGTTATTTTCCTTTCTGTAGTGGCAAGCAGATCATCAAAGAAGTAAATGACACCTTTGGGTATTTTCAAGGGGATTGTTAGCTAATGACTCCCCAGAATCTGACAGCTTTTGAGGCTGGGATGGGATGGGATGGGATGGAACCAGGCACTGAATATTGGTCATGTTATGCAAGCAGGACATTCTCTGTAAAGTCATTCAGATGGGACACCGGGGAATGCAAAGCCGAGGCACGCTCACTTCCCCATTACTCAGCTGACGGTTCCTTGGCCAACTGTGTTTGCCCACATTTGCTAGAACCCCCAGTTACTTTTAGCAGACTGTTGGAAGGTGAAAGAGACCCTTCCAGGATGGGGATGTTCCTCCAGGTGCTGTGGAACTACAACTCCCAGCATCCTTCTTCCCGAGGGCCATTCCTACGTCAGCCCTAGGCAGATGTTTTTTACAGAATAACAGAGCTGGAAGGGACCTTGGAGGTCTTCTCGTCTCAAACAGAAGGCCTTATGCCATTCTGGACAATGGCTGTCCAATCCCTTCTTAAAACTGTACAACTTCCAGAGGCAAGTTGTTCCACTGGTTAATTCTTCTGTCAGGAAATTTCTCCTTAGTTCCAAGTTGCTTTTCTCCTGGATTCGTTTCCATCTGTTGCTTCCTGTCCTGCCTTCAGGTGCTTTAGAGAAGACATTGACACCCCCCCCTCTTCTTTGTGGCGGCCCCTCAAATATTGGAACACTGCTATCGTCATCCCTACTCCTTCTCATCACTAGCCTTGGCAAACTCAATTCCTACAACTGTTCATCATAGCCTCCAGACCCCTCATCATCTTTGTTTCTCTTCTCTGCACTCTTTCTAGAGTCTCAATATCATTTTTGTATCTTGGTGACCAGAACTGGACACAGTATTCCAAGTGTGTGGTCAATCCAATCCAGTCCCAAGGAATGAGTAGCCAGGTTCAGCTACAAAGCAGCCACAGCCAGCTCAGTTTGAAGTCCCTTTTTCTCCTCAAAGGGCCAAATGATATATCTGTGGTGTCCCTTCATCGGCTCACCTCTGAGCAAATAGGTTCAACTGGTTTTCCAGCTGTCACCAAAACCCCTTGCCTCTGTTTGCTCATGGACAAGAATCCCAAGGCTGTAAATCTTCAGAGGCTCCCGTTTCTTAAGAGCAACAGGCTGGGAACTTCGGAAGCAGCTGATGGTTTAATTTCCCCGGTTCTCTCTCTTTCCACCACCTCGCATCCCTGCAGAAATTAGTGCAGACACTTCCTTAATGTGGGCAGGCGGTTCAGCTCATCTCCCTGGAGTTGTTTATGACTATTTATTACCGCATATTAAACAACAATCGAACTCTCCTGGGCATTATAGGCCCTAATTACCTGCCATACGACTGCAGGAAATTCCCACCATTTTATCACAGTTCTAAAAACTGCTGTGAGAAGATAAGTAGCAGAAGAAGCAAAGCAACAGAAGCCCGTTAGGGGTTGGAACCTTACAAGACAACTTGGAATTTCGGGGTGAGATTTAGCTTAGAGCAGTGGTTCTCAACCTGTGGGTCGGGACCCCATTTGGGGTCGATCGACCATTTCATGGGGGTCACCAAGCAAGGCTGTCCGCCATTTTTTTGTCCGCCATTTTTTTTTGTCCGCCATTTTTCCCCCTTTTCCGGCAGGTGCCTTACCTCCCTTGGGCTGGGCCAGCTGGTGGTCGGCCTGCTCCGTCTCTGCCGCTTGCCAGCTACGCCTCGGCCGGCGCAGGGGGCGGAACCACGCATGTGTGGCGCTCCCGGGCAGGGAAAGTCCTCGACTTACGACCAGTTTAGTCCTCGACTTACGGCCGGTTTAGTCCTCGACTCACGACCGGTTGGGGTCACGGCATTAAAAAGGTTGAGAACCACTGGCTTAGAGAGTAGGCCATTAAAGGAGAAGGCAGGAGGACTGAGACACAGAGGAATAAGAATGTAGGGAGGGTGGAGTTAGAAGTTTTGCAAACCTTTAGGTCTTTTGACAAATATTGCTAAATTATTGGAGATGTCAACTATGGCAAAAGTATTTCTTCAGCTCTTCCCCTTTCCAGCTACCTAAAGTGGCAGCCATGACATCTTGTGGCAGTGAGTTCCACTGTTGAATCACATGTAAACTCATTGCCACAGGGAAGAGGAAGGGCAGAGTGTGGGTCTGCAGGGTGGGTTCCCCACAGGGACAGCAAGCTTGCTGTACGCATTTCAAATTATTTGTGTCCTTAGCAAAGCAACAGCCATCCTACCAAAGTCAAACTATAAGTCTGCTTAATACGAATCCAGACTTTTTGACTGCTGACAGATATCAAAATATCTGCTTTGCCATCTGGGCCTGACAACTACAGCTACTAAATTCGTCTCGTGTCAATACGCACGGCTGACCTTCTTTCCTGCAAGATGGATCTTCTTTGGCCTGGAACACCTCTCTCTCTCTCTGGCTGCTGGAGATTTTATTCTTCGCAAGCCGTACTTCTTCTGTGTCCAATATTCCTCCTGAAAAGCATCAAGAGAGGGGGGGAAATGAAATTTAATGCCCTGCTTTTTTCCATTAACTCAAGGGTTTCACATTTCTTTTGCCATTTATACTATCCCTTCCCCAAAAGATGATAAACATTTGAATCGAAGGCACACGTCTTAGGTACAGAGGCAGAAGCAGAAATAACGCCTCTCGCTGGAGGTGAGAGAAATAAATTGCACCTTGGCATAACAGGGAATATTGAAAAGGTGAAATGGCTCACCGCGTTTATACCTTGATGGCTTGGGCCCATGGATTATTATTTAATCCCTGAGCTAGCATCTAGGTATCTATAGAAAGCTGAAAAATCAGGGGCCTATCCCCAAAAGGTAGAAAATATATGACACGTAATCAAAAGGTCCGTATCGCTCAAAACGAACAACGGCTCAAACCAGGTAGGGCTTTACAGGTGACTGCCAATGCCTTGAATTAAGCCAAAGCACCTCACACAATGCGCAGGTTGTTTTACTAAGCCAACTAACATGGATCAGTAAGCAAGCAGGCTGAAAGAGCAACCTTGGGGCAAAGATACCATCACAGTGCAGTGCCGGGGTTTGTGCAGTGCACTGTTTCAATGTGGTTCAACGCTCCGACAGAATCTGAAGCCTCACGCTTTGCAGCAAAGCCCCCCCCCCCAGTGTTTCATTCTGATTTTCTCCCTCCCCCCCCAACCTCTCTTTTCGCTCTCCTGTTTTCCTTTCGGCAACGCAAAAATCAATTGCCGCCAAATGGGCAACCTAACATGACAGGGAGTGGATTGGATTGGACTGGAACTCTCCATAAATGTAAATAAAATTGAATCAAGATTGCTTTTGCTCGGGCTCCCCGAGGCCTCGGCACAGGCTTTCATCTTAGAAAACACGATTCCAGCCTCGATCGGCGGAAGAAAATCAATCTGGGCCGGCTTTTCTATAGATCGATTCGATAAATATAGGTTCCCTCCGGATGTAGGATCAGAAAAGCTAAAATGTTGGGGTGGGGGGGGAGAAGCTTCCTGGGGTAGAGAGGGGATCACCGTTGGCTCTGAAGGTCCTCATCTCCAGCCAGACTGCTTTGGGATCCACAGGGTGGGAAAATAGGTCGTAAGCCGAGGACTACCTGTGTTTTACTTTGAATTATTTCCGGCTCACTCAGGGTGCACTGGCGTGATGCTGACAGCCACCCCAATCCCCCTCCCCGGGCGAGCCTTAGAGACAGAGAATCTTTTTGGCGAAGGCTCCTCCATTTTGGAAGAGGCCTCCGTAGTTCATCTCCATAAGCTCTAGCTGTTTCCCGGGCTAGCAAGCCATTTGTTTAAACTAATTTCATTTTATCGGCAGAAGCTTTTAATTAAAGATTTGATTTGCCGTGCGTTCTGAGTTCTCAACCAGGACGTGTGGATTACACCTCCCAGAATTCCTTTGCCAACATGGCCATTGCCAAAAATCCTCCTCCTCCTCCTCCTCCTCCTCCTCCTCATCATCATCATCATCATCATCATCATCTCAAAATGCTAAGCAGGATCAAAATGTTAGTTGCTGGGAAACTAGCAGGGCAAGCCAGAGCTCTAGATGTGTTTTGGGAGGAAGGTAACGGCAAAGCATCAAAATGAACTCAAGGCAGCCTTGGCCTCGGAGAGTACAAATCCCGGATAGGAATTCAGCGGAGGTCTGAGCTTCTCCTTAGAGGAAGAAGAAGGCTGCGGGATCAATCCTGCCACCTCCAGGGACAACTGAGGGTCTTCTGAGTCCATGAGAGTCACGGTGCAGCTCCGAAGCATCGCCCTGTGCAATCCAGAGTAATCCATACCTCCCTGTCTTTCGGTACGGAAAGGACAGATCCCTCTCCCAAGATCCCTGGGGGAATGACCGCTTCCGGGAATCCCACCCACCCACCCACCACCCAACTCGCTTCCTCTGCCCTCTGCAGGTGCTCCACTCGACCGCCTACTACTGCCAGACCATCCTGGACGACAACAGCTCTTCGGCCTTGATCATCCTCGGCTTCGTCATCATGTCTCCCCTCATCGTGGTCTCCATGGCCCTCTACTGCAGCCTGGCCCGCCGCCTGCACCTCTTCCTCTGCTTCCAGCCGTGCGCCCGGGCTGTGTACAAAGGCGTGAAGTGGCGGTGGTACGAAGAAGGGGGGCTGTGCGGGTGCGTGAAGGAGTGGAACCACCACGTCAAGGCGTGGGTCTGAGCTGGGGCCTCCCAGCCTCCGTGCAGTTTGGTTGTTTTCAGTGGGGGCACCAAGGAAGAGCCGTGACGGTAACCCACCACCACTGCTTCTCGTGCTAAGGAGCTAAAGGCCTCCCTGGATTTCAAGGCAACTTACAGATAATCCCATTGGGGTGTGCCTGTATTTGTCATTGTGGGCTGCACAAGGGGCGGGGCCGAAGCAGGGGTGGGTGGGACTAGAGCCCCCAAGTGGGTGGCACTCCTTTTCCACCTAATTCACCTAACCGGTTCGTGTTATGACCTCAAGTCTCTGGTTTGTTTTTTCCCGCCACTTCGCTTCCTTTCGTGATTCACAATTTTTGGTGGGTTTATGGGTCAATGTGTGCCGTAAACCCAGGGAATGGGATTTAATTCGGGATAAGGTAGGATGTCCCCTGGTTGCAACGATCCTCAGTCTCACGCCCTCGTTTGCAGGTTGATGACCGGTCCTTCCTTTCCACGTGTTTTTGAAATGGAGGTAGTTAGTTACCTCTTAAAATGTAGAACGTCAAGCAGCAGTCAGGAGATACATTGAGGTCTCTTAAGGCTCCCTCAAATGGAAAATAACCCAAAGAAGCTCAGTTCCTTCGTTTGCTGAAAAGTATCTGGGAACTTGGCCCTTTGTCTGCTTTAACTGTAGGTGAGTGATGACCAAGGTACCCCAGTTCAGAAATAAGGAAACTTTTGGCCAACCCGTTCAGGAACAAAAGATTCTCTGGCTCATTTTATTTTCTGCGAAAGCAATGCCCTTCTGATTTGGAAAAAAAAAAAAAAGATATCAGAAAGGGGAGATCGCATCGTTCTGGGCTCCAGCTATGCTTCTGGTTAATGGCAGGCACACACAAAAAAAATCTCTGCCCCTAAGAACAGCATGTGGGGGGAGGGGGGAAAGAGAGTTAGCCCCCCTTTTTTTCGATGTAGGCTTTGATCCAAAGCGAGCTTTCGAGTTTTTATTCCGAGGAGCAAGATTTGCCTCGCCCTCGCGCCCTCCGGCAGCTGCAGCAGCTTCCGTGCTTCGCTGTGTAGTGTGCTGAGGCCACAGCTGGCTCCAAACCAAACTTGTTTTCATGGCTTCCAGCGGATTTGATGTGCAGCCCCTGAATGCAGTAAAAAGGCTGGCGCAGCGGCAGCCAGGCAGGGTGCAGGAAAGGCCACCTCTGCGCTCCCAGAGCTTGTAAGCGCATCGCGATTCGGGCTCGGCAGTTGCGTTTCAAAGGGCATCAACGAGGTGTGGTTGAAACCAGGCGAAATGTGACTTGAATCACCGAGCCAGCTGCATTTTTGCTCAACCATCCAGCTGTGTCCCAGTCGATGTCTCGTGGCTATCCTTAAAAATGGGAACGGGGTGCAATTGATAATATTTCTGAAAGTGGTAATTGTTGGGACAGAGAGATATACCCAGTGGTGGGATTCAGCCAGTTTGCACCTGTTTGGCAGAATCGGTAGCTAAATTTTGGCTGAGTTCAGAGAACCGGCTTAATGCATACTGCTTCTGGAAGTCCAGTCTAGGCCTCGGAGGCCTGGATGAAGCCTCCCAAGCCTAGAACGGCCCACCGGAAGTGCATGGATGCCACTTCTGGAAGTCCGTTCTAGGCCTTGGAGGCCTAGAGGAGGCCTCCCAGGCCTAGAACGGTCCACCGGAAGTGCATGGATGCCACTTCTGAAAGTCCGTTCTAGGCCTCAGAGGCCCAGGCCTGCATCCAGTAAGAGAACCGGTTGTTCAGGTATTTGAATCCCACCACTGGATACATCCTGTTAATGCACTGGCTGTGAGCTCCCTGGAGTGGTGTTTCTGGCTACTCTTCTTCCCGTCCTGTGTAACTCTTCCAGCTGCTGTTGTGTATCAATATTTTGGGGACACTACAGACGATGCCCGATGCTCTTCCGCTCTCTAGCTAGACATTAAAGGTTCTTTTAAAATATGCATGTCCACCATCTTGGTCTTTCTTCCGCCTTGCAGGAAATGTGCCTTCTGAACTGCTTAACGCTCCTGGAGGGAACGTGCCACACCTTGCAAGTGTTCTGTGAATGGCCACTGTCAACGCAATCTTTATCACTGCCTCCAACATTCAGCATTTCATTGACTTACAGTATTTAGCTACATTTTTCACCGTCTACCTCCTTAAGTGCCTTCTTTCTCTCTGTCTTGGTTATAATTGTTCTGCTATTCATCTACTGAATTTGGAAAAAATATGTTGCACACATGGAAATACAGGCAGTCCTCGGCTTACAACGGTTCGTTTAGTGAACCATTTGAAATCACAACAGCGTTGAAAAAAGCGACTTATGACCATTTTTCACACTTACGACCATGTTCATGTGATCAAAATTCAGTGACTAGGTAACCGACTCACATTTATGACGGTCGCAGTGTCCCCCGGGGTCACGTGATTCCCCCTTTTGCGATCTTCTGACAAGCAAAGTCAACGGGGGAAGCCGGATTCTCTTACCAACCGTCTTATTAACTTAACAACTGCAGTGATTGACTTAACAGCTGTGGCCGGGAAGTTGGTAAAATGGGACAAAAACTCACTTAACAAATGTCTCACTTAGCAACAGAAACTTTGGGCTCAGTCGTGGTGGTAAGTTGAGGACCACCTGGGCACCTGTTTCCATCTGAGCCCCCAAATTCTGCTCATGTGAGACAGGGAATGAAAGTCCCTCTTTCCCCCCCCCCAGGTCTCAGCGCTGCTTTTTCTAATAAAAATGCAGAAAAACAACGATCCCGGTTAAGGCACATCAGTGGAGATTTAATTTGCTCGTTTTATTTCCTGGAGAGAAGCGTTAATACCGTCGATTGGGAAAAATGGATGTGCCGAACAACAGCTATTAACCTTCAGTCTTGGAGCCAGCTCTTTCAGGGGTGAAATTAAAACAGCTTTCATTTGTTTTCTTGATCGGATAGGAGCGGCCTAAATGTCTTGTTCATGATCGGGCTTTTCATAGATGACTTGTGCTGGCGCTCTCCGATATCGACCCCTGCAACAAGTCGCCTTCGGCAAAATCCTAAATTCCTGGATTTTCTGTTCATTTACCGCCCAGGTTGATCAATTCATTAATTAATTCTGTGGCAGGATGTCGAAGGGGCTTAGGGTATGGCAATAAAAATACCACAATAAGTTAAAGATTTCATTTTTTTTTTAATTAGGGCTGGGAAAGATGCCAGTCCTGAGAACTTGGGCAGCAAAGCTGAAACACGGTTTGCTAGATAAACCACAGCGGAAAGATTCATGGGAAATGGTGTTTGACCTAAAAAGAATCTTCACGGTAAGTTTAGCACGATCCGTGTAAATTACAGGTAGTCCTCGGCTTAGGATGACAAGCGCGCTCAAGATTGCTAAGCGAGACAGTTATTAAGTGGGTTTTGCCCCACTTTGTTCGGAAGTGAATCACTGTTAGTCACACGGTTGTTAAGTGAATCTGGCTTCCCCATTGACTTTGCTCATCAGATGGTCGCAAAGGGGGATCACATGGAGACACTGCGACCGTCATAAATACACACCGAACATGTGAATTTTGATTACGTGACCCATGGGGACGCTGCCACGAATGTTAAGTGTGAAAATAAGTCATAGGTCACTTTTTTCAGCGCTGTTGTAACTTTGCACGGCCACTACCTGAACGGTTGTTAAACTGAGGACTGCGTGTATTGACTACAAAGGGCCTAAAGACGGAGGGAACGATGGATTCTTCAAATCCAAGGGGGGGGTGGGAAATAACTGGAATTACCTGGGTAGAATTCTGCCTCTTTGGGAGGAATCTCCAGGCATACAGCCGGGAATGCAAATCAACTATCTCCCCTGAGTTGGGTTAATGGGGGAAATTATATTTCCATGGTAACGGTATCCTCTCCCGTACCATTCTGTGACAGGAAGTACTCCGTATAGCAGGCACAACTGGACAAAACAAGGTTAGCAATTGAGCCTGGGCTCCGTTGACGATTAAACGGCAGCAATTTCCGGTCCATTTGTGAATCCAGTGCAAATTCAGAAGGCGACAATTTGCTCTAGCTTGCTTAAGGGGGAGGTTAGTATGTTGTGCAGACAACCCAAAGGTGTTAATGGGTTCGGGGAGCCTCACCTGGCTTTGGGGTGAATGGAAGAATGTGACAATAAAGTCTGGTACTTCCCATTCCCATTGGAAGAGGCACCCACTGTATTCTCAGCTGGACCCAAAGGAGGCCCGTTTCTGGTTTACGTTAATTTTGTCCACAAAGCAGGGGGTTGGGATAGATGTCCTCTGAGGAGCCTTCCTATTCTACCATTTAAAGACGCTAAGACTCAAAGCTGGCCGAGTGGGGTGGAAAGAGCAGGGTGCCATCTTTCATATCGGTGCAGCTTTAATCCACATTTTGACACTGCCCAGTGTCCTTCAGCTTTTTTCCACCGCTGCCTATATTTTTTCCTAACCAGCATTTTAATGGAACTGCACAAACAGATGCTCGACACAGCCCAGAAAACCCGGCTGGATTTTATGACAGAGTGAGGCAGCCGTTTATCTTGACACTGGAGAAGAACAAGGAGAAAGACAAAAAGAGGAAAAAATACAAAAGGCTTAGCAACCAAGGAGGGAGGGGGGGTTAATTTAATTTAAATAGATTTCTCTCCCCCCCAAAAAGAAAGGGCCAAAATTGAAAGCTTCTAAGCAGTTTTGATTGTTTGTGGACTCCCTTGTTAATCGCAAACAAGCTTTAAAAAAAAAACTTTGCTTTGCTGACCTACCTCAATTGTAGAACCTGATCTAATTCAAAGCAAGAAAAAACACTTGTGTCTGTTCTCCACAGTGTGCGTGCGCGCGCACACACGCACACACACCAACACACTTATGCAAGATACTTCTTCTGGCACGGAAAAACATTGCGGTGCCCAATGCAGAATCTCTTCCCTTTATGAATACGGCCCCTGCATCACTTCTCGACTGAAACCCAGTCCTTGGCCATTTTTTTTTAAATATATGCCACTGCTGCATTAATTTATATTCCCCCACTCCACTTTGCAAGTGTTTATAAATAAACAGTGCTAAACTCACCGATGTTGCTAATACCCGAAAGTGCCACATTTGAATCTAGTGACCTGGATTTTGTGGTTTCGTGCCGAATTGAAATGGGCAACATTAAAATGATGAGGTGTGTGAATCAGGCACCGAGTATTTAAATGCAAAAAGGGCCACGCTGAAGGCTATGTGAAGCGGTAAAAACATAGGCCTATTTAGAGCAAAAAGCAGGGATTGTCATCACTTGAAATTGAATTTCCAGCTTATTTGGGCTCTCCAAACTGGCAGTGAGCATTTCAAATCCTTTTGGAAAATACCTTCTCTAACAAAATAAAGGTCCATGAAGTCCATCAGCTATAAAAAAAAAAATAGCTGATCTTCAGTCATTTCATGTTAAACCAAGCCTCTTATACGGACTGCAGAACGTAATTGAATTTATATATTTTTTTTAATGCAGACTTACCATCTTTGGGACGCAGCTATCCACACAAAACCATAATTGGGAGATTTTTCTGATGCAATCTGTGGCTAAAGCAAAAAATAAAATAAAAATGCATTTGTTCCAGATCCCCGAAATGCCTGCAATTTTTGGGGAAAAGAAAATACATAACACATAGATCAACTCCAAGGCAGATTTAAAAAAAAAAAAAAAAGGTTCCCAAAGTGTTACAGAAACTTGTTTAAGAACAAAGTAACCACAACAAAGTTAAAATCAAGAGGAGAGAAATGAAAAGGTTTTCTTTTGTTGTTATAATTTCTTTGATATGAAAAAAAAACAGTATTTATTTATTTATTTATTATTTATTTATTATTTTAATTTGTATACCGCCCTTCTCCCATAGGACTCAGGGCGGTTCACAGCATATTAAAAACAAATAATATACCCAAAATACAGAAAATACACAATACAAAAATACAAAAGAATAAACCCTGATAAAAGCCGAATTAAAACCAAATATTCCCAGCTGTGTTTCCGATTAAAATNTTTATTTATTTATTATTTATTTATTATTTTAATTTGTATACCGCCCTTCTCCCATAGGACTCAGGGCGGTTCACAGCATATTAAAAACAAATAATATACCCAAAATACAGAAAATACACAATACAAAAATACAAAAGAATAAACCCTGATAAAAGCCGAATTAAAACCAAATATTCCCAGCTGTGTTTCCGATTAAAATAGCAACCTGGATGTTTGTTTTTTTTTACTGAGTGAGAAGCAATAAACTACAATGCATTCACATATACTTGTCAGATTGGTCTTTGGAGCAGAGCCTGATATAAATGATGATGTTACCTAGTTTGGTCATGAAAGGTCTGCAAGAAAATCACCAAACTCAAAGAGCACCAAGGACCCCACAGTCTTCTTCTTCCTCCTCCTCCTCCTCCTCCTCCTCCTCCTCCTCCTCCCCCCCTTATCCTTCTCCCCTTCTCTTCCTCCTCCTTCCCTTCTCTTCCACTCCACACACCCCATTTTCTTCTAGCACTGATGACATTACTTAGTTTGATCATGAAACGTCTACAAGAAAACCACCAAGTTCAGAGAGCACAAATATTCTCTTCTCGTTTTCAATTGGGGGTCTAAACAGAAGAGTCTCCAATTCTCTCTCCCCCCCCCATTTTTTTTTGGGGGGGGGTATCCTTTTTTCTCTCCAACCTTCACGGTGCCAGGAAAGCAATGGCAGCTTTGAAAGATCTCCCAGAGCACAAATTAGTCACAGATTATTCACCCTTGTGTTAGAAATATAGCAGATAAGGAAGCTTAAAAGAAGTAGAGCTGTTTTGCCTTAATAAGGCACACTACCTTTTCTTTTTTTATTTTATTTTTTTTTTATTTTTTTAAATTTTTTTATTATTTAAACCGACAAACAAAACAAAACAAAACATAATACACATATATACACAATATATATTTTAACATCAACTTCGTGACAGTATTCCAGTTATACCCAGGGCTTTTTTTCTCGGAGAAAAGGTGGCGGAACTCAAACCTGGCCACGCCCTCATCAAACCCTAGGACCGCCCCTTTAGAGAACAGGAATGCAAGTAAAATTTGGGAGGGGCTATTTCCGGTGTGGGAGGGGCTATTTCCGGTGCGGCCGGCCCGGAAAAAGGTGCCGGAACGCGGTTCCGCCGCGTTCCGGCTGAAAAAAAGCCCTGGTTATACCTTTTCTTTTTTTAAAATCTCCCCAAAATATTCACCAGGGGGCAATTTGTCAGGAGAATAACCTGAATAAAGGAGATTTAATCTAACCAATCGATAAAAAAATAACTGAATCTGGCTGGTGTTCTAAACAACTCAGTTGGGATCACCTCTGGAAAAATTGGGAGAGCTGTAGGAAATCTCCTGATGTCACCCTCGTAAGTTCCTTAGCTTCAAAATCATGTCTAGATTTTTTTTTTTATTAAAAAAAAAAAAGAGGTGGGAATCTCTAGGCTTATAAAGGTTACCTATAAAACCACCCTTCCAGCAGCCTTATAAAATATTTCACGACAGCCCGGGGTGGCCTCGGGTTGTCTGCTGCCTTCTGTGCTATGAAACATTTATGAGAAATAGCTCAGGTAGCCGACCCTGCCGTGGAGGATAGGCCTGGAAATTATTTATGTCCGGAGATGGAGCAAGTGAAAAATAGCACACGGGGCTCAGCTGATTTACGCCAAGTTGAAAAAGTCAAAAGGTGCTCTGGAAACTGGCCTGTGGAAACAAAAAAAGGGTGGCTCCGTTTAGCACCAGGTCAAGGGGAGTTTGCAGGCAAGTTGCAAGCCCAGTTCCAAAAATATATATATATTATCAGAGCCCTCTTTGTGGGCACGCATACCCTCACCCCAGTCCTAGGCCTTCAGCTGGGTTTTATAAAATCTTTTTGCTTTAAGCCTCCGCCGCCGTGTGCAAAAAAAAAAAAAAAAGGTTCAATCAATCAATCAATTTCAACTTCTGGAGGGGGGGGAAAGATCTCGCAAAGTTGGAATTGAATGATTAAACTTTTTAGTCTCACCCAGTTTGACATTACCACTGAAGCCACGCCCACCCAATGGGCCACACCCACCCGGCACCCGACGATATATAAGTGGGTTTTGGGTTGCAGTTTGGGCACTCGGTCTCTAAAAGGTTCGCCATCACTGATACAGGGTTTCCTGCCTGAGCAGGGGGTTGGACTAGAAGACCTCCAAGGTCCCTTCCTGGTATTCGATAATCCCTGATCAAATTTAACCAGTGGAACGGCTTGCCTTGTTCTTGCCTTTAATAAAAGTGACTGTGCATACAAAAAGGAGAAGAAGAAAAAAGGCACTTTGTATTAGCATACAAATACACCCTTTAATCTGCGTGGCTCCACTTTGTATTCCGTTTGGGTGAGAAGATCAAACGAAGAAACGGAACAAAAAGCAGGAGAGAAAAGCTAGGAATCCTTTATGTTGTGTTTCAAAAAAACCTCTAGTGGTTTTCGAATTAACCCGAGTTATTTTTCATTTTTTTAGAGACGGAGGTGCTTGAACCCACACCCGCCTCCCCCCCAAACCCCCCCCCCCAAAACTCAAGATTAAACGAAGTTATTTCGCAGTCAGACATTGGCAAGCCTGTGCAGATGTCTCGTTGACATGGATAATCGGTTTACAAAGCAGACTGCGTGGAGAGAGCTTTCGATTGCCACAAACAGCAGGCTGTTTGTGAACAAGAAGAGCGACCAGCAAACGGAAACAAACACTGCAAAAAAAAATAAAAATGAACTGTGTGACAAGGAACGCACCGCATTTCCCCAGCAGTTATTACACTGAAAAATGAAAGGGGAGGTGGGTGGGTTGACTGGCCTTAATTTTGCTGCAAGTCCCCAATGGGGCCTTTTCACTAATATTTCCTTAGCAGAAACATCGGAGAGGGGGGGGGGTTTAATCTCAGATGGGGTAAGACAGCCTGATATTTACTAGCCAGTTTCAGAACTGGGGTGCTGTGGGGAATCTGTGGTGGCGTAATGGTTAGAATGCAGTATTGCAGCCTAACTCTGCCCACCGTCAGGAGTTCGATCCTGACCGGTTTAAGGTTGACTCGGCTTTCCATCCTTTCGAGATCAGTCAAATGGGGGACCCAGATTGTCGGGGATGATATGCTGACATTGTAAACTGCTTAAAAAGTGACGTAAAGCCAGTGGTGGGATTCATCTGGTTTGCGCCACTTTGGCAGAACCGGTAGCTAATTTTTTGTTGCCCAGGCCCAGGATGGACTTCTGGAAGCGGCATCCACACAGAGAACCGGTTGCTCACATATTTGAATCCCACCACTGTGTAAAGCACCGTGAAGCGGTAGATAAGTCTAAGTGCTATTGCTATTGCTAATCGGCATTTATTCTGCCACGGCTACATTATGGCTCTCTTCAATAGGGTGGAAACAATCCAGGTGGGCCCTTCACATCCTGGTCCAGGTGAGACACAATCGTGGAGCTCTCCCTTGGAGTCCCAACTCTGGGGACAGGTGGAAGGACTAGGTAATTTCCTTTGAGGACCAGATCCTTCTTTAACAGCCCACCAGACATATCATGGGTGTGAAGATTGAGATATTGGCTCAAGACTATCAATTCTGGTTATCAAGAGTTATCCCACCTCAACTCTGAATGCCACTTCTGGGCAATACTTGGCAAGTGTGCACTGGTTGACACGTGTCCTGCTTGTAAGATGTCTCACAGGCGCTGAAGTACAACCATCCTGGCCCAGAGAGGTGGTTTTTTTTATGCCCTGGAGATAAGTCTTCAGTTCTTATTTGCTGTAATAACTGGGAATAGATATTCCACAGCTGAAAGCAATCTACTTTCAAACATCAGCTCTGGGTAGCACGAGAACGTAGCATCTCTCTGGACCCAAGAGAATCAAAACGGGAGTAAGAAACCTTTTTGATCGGATTCAATGAACCAGGATTTCCATTCTTAAGTTCACTTCGCTCCACTATTTCTCAACCTTGGCAAAAGTTTGAAGATGTCTGGACTTCGACTCCCAGGATTCAGAGTTTACTGAAAGGCTGTTAGAAAGCCTGTCTCTCCCCCAGGGAACTGGGAGATGCATTCCTTGGAAATATACCTGGGGAGGCGTTCAGCTGCAGGTATTCTTGTAACCCATTCCTTTCGCCTTAATAAATCTTATTAAAGAAGATACTGAGAGAATTGCACTTGGAAAAGAAGCACTTTGAGGCACGATTAGGTCTCCCACTCCGTACTTTTCGCATTGATTTTGGATGCTACGGTGATAAAAATGATAACCCGACCTCATTTGCTGCCAGGTTTAGAGCCATCCATCTGTGCTTCATCTCTGCAGCGGTTAATGAGGTGTGATACAGCAGTGGTTTTTAGCAATATATTTGAAAGTGGAAAGGCACAGCAGAGAGGAAGGGGGGGGGAAAGAATCAAGAGTCCTGAGCACCTGTATTTATTCCAACCCAGTTGGTCTCTCCATCAGCCTCCGAGGGAAAATAGATTAAAACCCTCCTGATGTTGCTGGCTGACACACACGCATCCACACTCTTCCATTTGTTGCTGGAGAAATAGCGACTCCATTAGAAAGCTGGAGAATATGTGCCGAGTCAGACAGGTTAATAGCCAAATGGTTATTTCTGCATTGTTTATGAGAAGGGCTGACAGCCACGGGAGCATGAAATGCTGTTTTGCCAGTGCTTCTGTTCGAGCTTCTGCATATTTCATTGCTTATCGATCATCTTTAAGGCTGCTGTTTGGCTGGGCGGGATCTGCGCATCTGACGCGAAATTTGGATTAATTAACTCTAGCTGATGGCAAATTAGAAAATGATCAATAGGAAAAACAAAGCATTACAGACTTAAATGGGGGTGTTCTGGCTGGGGTTGCAAATCGGTGGAGGGTGGGCCAGATCACCAAAATGGATGCAGCTAGAATCTAAAGTAGGGAAGGCATACTACGAGGTTTCACCCTACAGGTAGTCCTTGACTTAATGTTATTCCCAGTTAAAGAACTTCATGCTGCATCACAACAAAAGCTCATCTCCTCCAGCAATTAGTTTCCATTGTAAGCTCCAAAAAGATGCCAGCCAGAAAAGGCGAGTCTGAATCAAATCCTTTTGTTTTGTTGCAGTGTTCAAAACCTGGAGAAAACCCCTGCAATCTCCCTCACTATCCCCAGCTCCCCAGCTCGGCGTTTTGAAAAGGCTTAGGAAAAACCAAAAGTCCTGCGGCAGTTTTTGCTCTATTGTCTTTTTGTGACCACCTTTCAAAGGGATCCTATTTTGAAAGTTCAGCTTCCTTTTTGCTGGGAGATGCTCAACAGAATCCCATTCAAACTGCTTTTCTGTCTTTGATCCTACTTGTAATTTGTCACCGAGTTGTTGAGCTTTTCTTCTCTCCCCCTCTCCCTCTGCCTCTGTTTCAAAATGCACCCTTATATATGAATTAATCAACTTCCAGGAACTTTACTGCATATATTCCCCCCCCCCCAAAAAAAACCCCGTCTTTTCTTATTTTGCTCCAGGCCACAGAAGCAGTGGGGAATTAGCGAACAAGAACAAAATTAATTTCTTGCAGATGGAAAGAAAGAGACCAGCCTAGAGGGGTGAAAAAATTATATTACAGCAACAGCAAAACATGCTTCGCGTGGAAAAAGCGCCCGCTTCCTTCCTTGGCATTTACAGGAATGGCTGGGAAGGCTTCAACTTGAAACTCTGGGGAGCATCAAAGCTCCTCTACTCCTAAAAAAAGAGGACAAGAAAATGCTTAAAAGACTATCAAAGTGGCATCTGGCAAGGAAAGGGGCCTTTGGGAAAGCGCTGGAAATTGGGCCTGCAATTTGAAACAGAAGCAGAATGCATCTCCTTAAGAGTGGGGACAAGGCAGACAGAATTATGCCCCAGTTTGGGAAGAGCAGCCTGGGAGAAGGATCAAAAAGCTAAGAGGCTGGTAGCTGTGATTGCGGGATCAAAGCTCAGCTCTTTTTTTACATGCACTGAAAATAATAATGCGATTACAAGTACTAGCTCGACTTTTTGTTTTTTGGGGGGCACACAGAAACATCTATTTAGCCTGGACCCTAACAGAAAAACAGAATACAGGCAGTCCTTGACTTACGACGCTTCATTCAAAGCTATGATGACACTGAAAAAAGAGACCTATGGCCGTTTTTTCAGTTACAGCCTTTGCAGCATCGCCACGGATGCAGTCATCCAAGTGTGGTCTTGCCAAGGCCTTGTAAAGCGGGACCTCAGAAAAACAGGAATTCAACTGGATTGATTTCCTGTAGCTATATAGCCATTCACAGACCACTCCACTTCCAAAGACTTGAGGCAGAAGGGTAGCAAAATGCAATAAAAATGAAATCAACCTCAAACCGATGCAACAAAAAAAAACCCTCAAAAACGATCTAAGAAAATGGGAAAGGGAGGGTCTAACCCAGAGATTTATTTTTTAACCTAAGAGCTCCTACAGTCCTAATGCTTCCACACGTGGATTGCAGCACGCAAGACAGAACAATACAATAAGCTGAGTTGGCGTAGCATACGAAGCCAAAAAGAAACCAACTGAGGCTAGGAAAGCAATCAAGGGTTGCGCCTTGTACAACTGCAGCTCTTAATTTGTTAAGTAGTACAGGATGCAAATAGGATGTTTACAGACTTCAAAATGGGCTGTGTCTAGTGAAAAAGAAGGACTAGAGATGATACGATAGCAGTGTTTCAAAATTTGAAAGGCTGCCACGAAGAAGAGGGGATCAACTTATTCTCCAAAGTACCTGAAGGCAGAAGAAGAAGAAGAAGAAGGAGGAGGAGGAGGAGGAGGAGGAGGAGGAGGAGGAGGAGGCAGCAGCAATGGGTGGAAACTAACCAAGGAGAGAAGCAATTTAGAAATTAGGAGAAATTTCCTGACAGTCAAAACAATTACCCAGTGGAAGTTGTGGGTGCTCCATCACTGGAGGTTTTAAAGAAGAGACTGGACAGCCATCTAACTGAAATGGCATAAGATCTCTTGCTCAAGCAGGAGGTTGGACTAGAAGATCTTCCAGATCCCTTCCAACTCTGATGATGATGACTGTGGCTCGGTCCGTCCCTCTGATTCTTTTGTCAAAGCTGGTTGAGCTTGATGCACGATTAGTATTCAGCTCATGCAAAGACTGATGAAAGACGAGGAGTCAGAATTTACTGGCCGCTAACAGGTATCCTAAAGACAACAACACATATCTCAGGCTTTTGAAAGCGAGACTTAAGGCAGGCTACCCGAAAAGAGACCTCATAAATCAGATTTACAGACAAGCTTTCCGAAAAGGTCGTTCCTTCAGCACCGTAGCTGAATCTCATGTCGAGATAAATTAGCTCCCCCCCTCCCGCGCCATACCCCGAAAAGCTAAATATTCCAGAGGGATGGATAAGAAGACGGATATGTTAAAAAAAGAAGAGATTGATTCTCATCGGAAGCCCGAGGTAGAACATGTCTTCCAAAACAAACAAAAATGCCCAATCCATTTCCAGGGATTAGGGTTTAATAGACAAAGCAATATGTTTGAATTTGAAAACAGCCTCTTCTCCCCCCCCCCCCTTAGTTAAATGCTTAAAAGATTCAACACAATCACTCAGATCTTTGCCCTGCATTACTATAAAGGTTTTGGTTTTTTTAAAAAAATTTAAGATGTCTCACTGGTTAAACATTACTAGATGTAATATTCTGAGTTTTGATTATCAGAGGGACAAATATTCTCTTCTGCCCTTTATGTGGCGAGGGAGAACTCTTCTTTTATAAAGTTTCCCATCTTTGTATAACAGCATTCATCTCCGTATTTCCCAGTTGCAGCTGAAGCGGTGCGTTTATTTTATTTATTGATCAAGTTTAAATACCGTCCATCTCACTTACACGGTGGCTCCTTAAAAGGACCCACCTCGCTCGCAGAATGACATGCTCTAAAAATGGAGAGAGAGAGAGAGAGAGACCCTAATCTGGAGTTTTCTGCTCCCGGCCAGAAGGGATTCTGCAGAGGCTGAAGGGCACTGAAAGAAAGGATGGTATAATGATTGAGCAATACTGGGATGCTTTATCTTTGTTCTCTTTTTCTGGAAACACCCCCTGTCTTTTCATGTTCATCCCACACCTGCCTCCAGATGGCAATATGGTTCTGCTCCTAGGAACCAGGTCGTCATCTTTCCAAGCAAATCTTTTCAAGCCTTCAAATCGGTGTGTTTCAACCTCGGCACTGCAACTCCCAGAATTCCCCAGCCAGCATCGAATTCTGGGAGTTGATGTCCAAACATCTTCCAATTGCAGAGGTTGAGAAACATTGCTCTAAAGGTCATCTAGTTTGAACAAGAGAATAACAGAGCTGGAAGGGACCTCGGAGGTCTTCTAGTCCAACCCCCTGCTCAAGCAGGAGGCTCTATACCCTTTCAGACAAGTGGCTGACCAGTCTCTTCTTAAAAACCTCCAGCTATGGGGCACCCACAACTTCTGGAGGCAAGCCGTTCCACTGGTTTATTTTTCTCACTGTCAGGAAATTCCTCCTTAGTTCTAGGTTGCTTCTTTCCTTGATTAGTTTCCATCCGTTGCTTTTTATCCTGCCTTCAGGGACTTTGGAGAATAGCTTGACCCCCTCTTCTTTGTGGCAGCCCCCCAAATATTGGAACACTGTTCTCACATCACCCTCAGTCCTCCTTTTCACAAGAATAGACGTTCAAGGGATGGGCGGGGATGGCACCCTTGACTTGACGCAAGCACCATCCTTCAGAAGCAGCATATTAAAAAGCAGAAGCAACAGTTTGCCAACCAAGGTCCATATAATCATTGCTACGGTTTCCCCATCGTAATGTATGGCTGTGAGGAATTGGACCATACGGAAGGCTGCGCGCCGAAGCATGGATGCTTTCCAAGTGTGATGTTGGAACAACCTGCGGTGAACGCGCCAACACTGGAAGTTTTTAAGAAGAGACTGGACAGCCCTTTGTCCGAAATGGTATAGGGTTTCCTGCCTGAGCAGGGGGTTGGACTAGATGACCTCCAAGGTCCCTTCCAACTTTATCATCATCAATCATCATCATCATCATCATCATCATCATCATCATCATCATCATTATTATTATTATTATTATTATTATTATTATTATTATTATTATTATTATTATTATTATTATTATTATGACTCTTGAAGAGTCCCTTGGACCGCAAGGAGATCAAACCAGTCAGTTGGTCAAATCAACCACTTTACAAGGCCTTGGTAAGGCCACACTTGGAATACTGCATCCAGTTTTGGTCACCACGATGTAAAAAAGATGTTGAGACTCTAGAAAGAGAAGCAGAGAAGAGCAACAAAGATGATTAGGGGACTGGAGGCTAAAACATACAAGGAACGGTTGCTGGAATTGGGTATGTCCAGTTTAACGAAGAGAAGGACGAGGGGGGACAGGATAGCAGTCTTCCAGTATCTCAGGGGCTGCCCCAAAGAAGAGGGAGTCAAGCTATTCTCCAAAGCGCCTGAAGGCAGGACGAGAAGCAACGGATGGAAACTCATCAAGGAGAGAAGCAACTTAGAACTAAGGAGGAATTTCCTGACAGTGAGAACAATTAACCAGTGGAACAACCTGCCTCCAGAAGCGGTGAATGCTCCAACACTGGAAGTTTTTAAGAAGAGACTGGACAGCCATTTGTCTGAAATGGTGTAGGGTTTCCTGCCTGAGCAGGGGGTTGAACTAGATGACCTCCAAGGTCCCTTCCAACTTTATCATCATCATCATCGTTGTTGTTGTTGTTGTTGTTGTTGTTGTTGTTGTTGTTGTTGTTATTATTATTATTATTATTATTATTATTATTATTATTATTATTATTATTATTATTATTATTATTATTATTATTATTATTATTATTATCATCTAAGGAGGGATGATGTTCCAGAAGATAAGTACTACCATAGAAAAAGTCTTAAAGGAAACCAACCCTTGTTCCTTGGAAGGACAAATACTGAAGCTGAAGAATCAAATACTTGGGCCACCAAATGAGAAGAGAGGGCTCACTGGGAAAGGCCCTGATGTTGGGAAAGACGGAAGGCAAAAGGCGAAGGGGACGGCAGAGGAGGGGATGGTGAGAGAGGGGGCAAGGGTTTGGGCAGATTCAGGGAGACACTGGAGGACATGGGTAGCCTGGCGTGCTGTGGTCCACGGGGGCTGCGAAGAGTCAGGCACCACTTAGCAGTTGAGCAGCAACAACAACTATCCTTCAGAACAACAGAGAGGAAATTAATCCAGTCAGCGAAGTGCCCTTCCCGCTAATTACGTGCTGAAACCGGCTTTATGGCTAACTGGAATCAAAGCAGGTGCCTCCTTCAGTCTGCGAAAGAAGCGTGGGAGGAGGAATTGCTTGAAGCCGACAAGAATTTTGTTTTTATCCTCCTGCCCCCAGACTGACCGTGCCTGATGTTGGCTAGAGGGCCGATTTCCAGAAATGACCTCATGGGTTAGACAGGCTTATGGGAAGTGCGGCATTGTCTGTGGACAGGAGGAAACAGAGAGAGGTCTCCAGAGGAATCGAAGTCCCACTCGGCATCCGCTCTTAGAGCAGCTGCTCTCAAGATCTGGACCATAACGAAGGAGGCTTCCTTCAAATCCCCCTTTTTCACTGTAAGAGTTGGAAGGACGTCTTGTTTACTGCTCTCAGGCCAGCACAAAATGTTTAGGACAGGATGCAAGCAATAACATCTGGAGAACATGCTGACCCGTGGCGGAATAAAGGTATTAGTGGGCAAAAAGCTCCTCCAGATCTTGGAGAAGGAGTGAAATTCAGTAGGCGTTGGATTACGCTCATCCATAGCTACATCCCCAGTAATCACACAAGCCACTCACTCACTCCGTCACTATCCCTTTGATCGCGATAAAGTCTGTCCCATGATGGTTAGTTGGCACAACAACCTTGAATGACTGCAGAAGATGCCCTAAATTACTGCCTGGAAAAATCTCTTGGATTCATCTGCACAGCTCCTGAGTTTCCATCAGTATTCCAAAGAGCCATGCTTAACTCTCCATGTTCAGGGAGACTAGAGTGCTGCAGTGTTAGCACCTCCTTGAAGGCTATCTCTTGGGGGGGGAATCACGGAACCGTGAAAAATGAGTCCAATGCTGGCACAGCCACCGAGCAACCACTGGAATATAAATGGGTATGTTTCCTTCTCTCTCTTTCTCTCTCCACACCTGCCCCCACACTGTGTTCTTGAAGATTGGAAAAAATAGGCAAAGACAGGAAGGAACAAATCTCTTTGGCCATGGATCAATGGCCCCTGGTGAAGGCTGAAGAGCGGTTAGAGCCTCACAGCGATGTTATCACCTACAGAAGATGTTCAGCACAGGAGGGAGGAAAGTGTGCATGGCTGCTGAAGGAGACCCCATGGCTGCGTGCAGAAGCCAAGTCTTCCTTCCCACCAGCTCAGCCTGTTTGCTTCACAGTCTTGTTTTTCCTCTTCTCGTTTATCTCTCTCTTTCGAATCCTCTTCTCCCACTGCTCTCATTATTGGCCAGAGACAGGGATTTCAAATGAGCCGGTTGATTAATTTTGCAACTTATGCCCTTCAAAGCAAATATTTCCCCAGGGCGGCTGGCCTCAACCGTTCCAGCATTGCCATTGGAAAGAACTGGAGACCCTGGGAGGATGCAGCCAGCCAAAATCCCCAACGCATCCCTCTCCTGTTCCATCGGTGCTCCAAAGGGTGAAGGATCACAATCCTTGACCTTGGTGGAAGAACGTGAGCGTGTGCTGCGTTAGACAAAGGAGGAATGCGCAAATAAGCTGAAACTATCAGGGACCATGTTCCACAGGAATGGATTCGTAATAAAAAAAAGCACCGTTTGATGCTAATTAGACACCTTCGGTTCACGGTTTCCCCTTTCTGTCACTTTCAAGTTTGTGATTTGTTGGTGTTTTTTTTAATGTGTATCCTGTGGCCTCTGGCTAGCCCAACGGGCTGTTCCCACTGTGATTGCCCAGTTGTCAAAGGGAAATTCACCAGCAGATGAATGGAGCAAAGCAAGGCAGGGCTCTCCAACTGGGCCAGGAAGAGGAAAGATAAAAATAAACTGAAAAAGAGCTATTTTACCCAGAAGTTGAGTTTCAGCCCGAGAGGAAATCTGGGTGTGGATGGGACATTCCTTTCTGGAGACAGGATATCTCACAAATGTCTCCTCGCCATTTCTTCTAAAGTTGGGATTTTTTTTTTTCATTCATTTGCTGGCGTGGGCATCTTCAGGATGTCCTATTCAGTCATTCTTCTCTTACCTGGAATTGGGGCTCTTTCTATTTCTTTTAGGTGCTCACTCACAAATTGCACTGCTTGTCCCATGTAGTCAAAAACCAGCTGAAGGCAGGATAAGAAGCAACGGATGGAAACTAATGAAGGAGAGAAGCAACCTGGAACTAAGGAGAAATTTCCTGACAGTTCGAACAATTAACCAGGGGAACAGTTTACCTCCAGAAGTTGTGGGTGCTCCAACACTGGAGGTTTTCAAGAAGAGATGGGACAATCATTTGTCTGATGGTATACAGGGCTTCCTGCCTGAGCAGGGGGTTGGACTAGAAGACCTCCAAGGTCCCTTCCAACTCTCATTCTTTTAGTCCAATAAAAAAGTCCAACAAACCGAAAAAAACGATCAACCTTTGGTGTCATTTTGTTTGATCCTAGGAAAGGTACTATCTAGGCAGACATGGATATGGGATGTGCGTCCCCGTTCCCCTCTGTACACTCACACAGCTATATTTGGGAAGTGTTTGTAATCTGGTGACATCCAACAATGTATTTGCTGTGGTGGTCTCCTGAAGTTTAGACTAATCCCAAATCACTGGTTCTCTCAATGGTTTTTTTTTTCCTTCCTTTCAATGGTTTTTGTTGTTTTTTTTAAATCCCGAATCACTAGACATTGGTTTGGACTTTGGTGTTTGAACATAGATCTTTTTAACATTTACATTTTATTGTGTTCTACTGATCTAGATGAATATATTGCTCGTCCATGTATGATATGTCACACGCTAAACAAATAAACTGGCTCCTTCCTAATCGAGCTTGTCTTCTGTTCCAACAAGCAAATGTTGAGTAAGAACTATGTTATTCTGGTTTGTGACAGGTGGGCAATGACTCCCCGGCTCTGGATTCTGACTCAAACCCAAGTTTGCCAACTGGCCACTTTGACTGCCTTATCTTCTCCCCAACATAAAGTTTGCAAGTTCCAGCTAGTTGCCAGGTGGATTGTAAATGGTGGCTTATTCATCTCCTGGGTTATGTCTGATTGGTGACTCAGAAGCACCGGTTGCTTTAATAGGCTTGTAGCAAAGAATATGTACCGTGTTTGTGTTCAACCTGGGCATTCAGTTGGATTCTCAATCCTCTCTTTCGTTCTTTTCACTGTTGGATTTTAAGAGAGACCTGGCAAAAACGTTTTACTAGGCAAGGGTTTTTCCCTCTAGGGCTGTTCGCATTTTTGTTTTGTTTTGTTCGCAGATAACTTATCTTGGATCCCGGGCTATTATCTCACACAAAGCAAACAAACAGATCAGCCAGGCTGAATAAATAAACTGGCTTCCAATGCCTCCAAATTATCTCATTAGCTGGGGAATGACAGCACGATAGAAGCTGTAAGGCTAATAGAAGATAACCCAAGGAGAGGGATAAATCAGCTCTGGGGCTGCATTTCAAGCCTTCAGCTTCAAAGGTGAATTTACAGGTCAGGAATTGGGATTTCTCCAAGAGATCTTCGGGGAGCTTTCTGAGATTTTAAACTTTTTCCATGACCTCTCCATCTGAGAAAACAAGCAAGAAAGCTACAGACGGCCTCCCAATTTCCACCAGTTTTTATGATTTATTGCTAATGTGGTTGTTGCGTCATTGCTACCACGAAAAGTCAAGGGCGTAGAAATCAAGCTGCATCGGACTGGAAAGAACAGGACGGATTCTGACATTCCAAAGCTCTCAATGTGTGTTTTCTTCCTAGCTCCCACACGGTGATGTCTTGCACCCTGCTCCCTCCTACAAATGCAACAAATTGGTTGTTGGCTTCCTCGCTGATTGACGGGTTCAGCTTTCCACTTGAAAACTCCATCGTGTTCCACAGCTCTTCGTGAATTGAAGGGGGGGGGAGTTTTGTGGCTGGGGAGAACTTACTTTTAGAACTTTGAGGATGGATGGAAACTTACCAGAGAGAGAATTAAGGAGAAAATGTCCTGAAAATAAGAACAATTAATCAGGGAAACAGCTTGCCTCCAGGCATTATGGGTTCTCCTTCACTGGAGGGTTTTAAGAAGAGATTGGACAAACATTTGTCCAGGATGGTATAAGGTCTCCTGCTTGAGCAGGGGGTTGGACTAGAAGATCTCCAAGGTCCCTTCCAACTTTGCTATTATTCAGTAAAGGAGAATATTTGTTGCACAGGCTTGAAATGGGGGGGGGGTCTTTGGTGCTCTCTTAGACTGTCGTTTTCTTGCAGACGTTTCATGACCAAACTAGGGAACATCATCAGTGCTAGTAAGGATTTTCTTGGCAGTGATTCTCTAGCAATTAGCTTTCATTCTTTGAGAATGGTTTTTTTTTTCCTGGACTACCCAAAAACCACTAGCTGCTGTTCAGAGGAACAGAAGATTGAGCTCCTGGATCATGGAAGGTTTTTTTTTTCTTCTTCAATGGCTTTAATATTTTACTATTTCAAAACCATAATCAGATTCAAACTATAAGGTGGCAGAATTGGGATTCTGGAGTTTATTTTCTCTGAGAGGGTGGGTTTTGCCAGATAACCGACATTAAAGTTTGATATGCCACGGAGAATTCTTGGGAGGGGCGTCGAGAACTTGGAGAGAGCTTGTTAACCAGTCCAGCTCAGATTCGGCAAAATCAACTCCTTTGGAAAATAAAAACCAGCCCCTGTAAACTTTGAGGATCCCTGCTTAGTTCTCTTGACGCCTCCTAAAGTCATCTTTGCAAGCTATGTTCCAATTCCACAGCTGTCCAAGCTTGGAAATCTGTTTTTTTTTGTTCTTGTAGGCCTGGGCGGCTTTTGTTTCCGAGTCCTTCAAATCTCTCCTAGTGTTTCAGACTGAATTAGGAACAGTTTCCTGTGTTGTCCCTCTTCATCTATTATCTGTCTGGTGGCTTCAAGGATACAGTATCTGGCAAGGAGAAGACGGAGGAGTGTGTGCCAGGATTTGCCCAGTGCTCTTGTGTTCCTGTGTCTGTCACATTTGCGAGGCAGTCCAAGATCACCAAAGATTGTTTCTTCCCTTCGTTTGCAAGTTGAGAAAGCATTAAGATGCTGCGCTTGCCAAATGTAACCCAGGCAGATTTTATCTAAAGATGCTTAGCTCTTCAATCTTCTATCATTATCTATCTGCAGCTCTTCTAAGCACTTGGCTGGGGGGGAAAGGAATACCATAAATAAATTACCCTCGCTACAGATGACAGCAACACGAAACTTTCCTCCACTGATTGGGCGCTAAGGGAGGCATAGCCTGTTTTTGAATCCATCAGCTCAGAAGAGTCATCGCCATCCCTCAAAAAACGTCGGAAGCAGCAAACCAAACTATTTAATGAGGACCAAGGGCACCAGTGGTCAGACTTTGGAGCATGTTGGAGAGGACAAACATCTGAAGGGGACTGGAGTATAACCGTGATGGACAGAAGGAAGATCCTTCACTATGGCAACCCCATGGATTGAGCCCATACCAAGAAAAAGATTTACGGGATCGTCACAGGCAGCCCTCCCCCTTCTAAGCACGAAGGTTAAAGAGGAAGGAGAGAAGTCTGCATATTTTGCAAGATTCAGTTATGACAGCTGTTCTAATAAAAGTAGCTTTAGGCCCCCGCGGTAGTCTTTTCTCTGTCTGGTCTACCTTATAAGGCTGACAGATCCAGTAAAGATGCCCGTTTATGCATCTAGAGTCTTAAACTGGAATGCCCTAAATTAACAATTTGCTACTCACATACCTTCCTGGAATGTCTCTACTTCTTTTCTCAAAATTCACATCCCTGCCTGGCAATCCGAGGCCGGGGAGAATGCAAACGAGAGTTCCAGATTTTATGAATGTCTCTAATCTTCCCAAGACAGGTGCATTTTTTTTAAGGGTTATGAATAGCCTGGATGTTATTTCATTGTTTTTAGTGCTTTCTCTCCACGGTTTACAGTCTGGCTCAGCTGAGCAGGCCTTTATTTAGCATTTAAATGGCATTATTAATCCCAGGGGCGACTGCTTCCAACTTTTCTTCCTTGTCACTTCTAACCCACCCCTCTTCCCTCATAAAATTATGGACAAAGAAAGGCCTCTTCCCCAACTCCATCCGCGAAAAGCTGCTCTCTGAGATTCTGGCACAGCCAGGCTTTTGGCCAAGATGGAGAACGGCAAAAAAAACCCCGTTGGCTGTCAGCCTGCATTGCCTACATCCGTCTGGATTCTCTCTTTGTTTTGAGAGGAGCCTTTTGCTGGCCTGCTGGCTGAGCATCTGGCGAGTTGTGATCCCAGCACATCTGGAGCACACCAGATTTGGGAAAGCTGCTGTAACATCTTGACTTCCTGCGTTGGGATCCAAGAGGAGTCTTCTGTTGCATCCATTTGGTTCCTTGACTCAGGTTTCGTTTTTCCTGAAGAGCCTGCCTTAGGTTTCGTTTCTTGACTTAAGTTTCATTTCTCCTGAAAAGCTTACCTTGAATTAGTACCTCCTTGACTTAAGTTTCCTGTTCTTTGTGTATGGCAATGAAGAGCCATCCCCCTATTGTCTTTTTGTACACACACCCCTTGATGATGCAAATGTACCAATAAAAGAGAGGCACGGGGAGGCTTCAGGGTCTTTGCCTGCCATCTCACCTGAAGAAGCATGTTGTCCGTGTGTTTCCTAACCTAAAGCGAGGCCCGTTGGTTTAGGCCAACGTACATCACCACCGTCCTGCAGGGAGCGGGACCCCGGGATTTTGCGATCCCACAGTCTTCTGACTTGGCATTTCTGCATAACATACAAAATAAGTCCAGCCTCAGGATTTCCCACCTTTGAATAATATTTTAGAATCATCGTTTGCATTTGGCCTTGTACTTTGTTAGAAACAGCACCGGGAAGTTTGTAAAACAAAAGCACCGTGCCCCAAAAGCTTGCTGGGTTCCAAATATTTTCTCCCCAGAGTTCAACTCAGGACAACAAAATGCATAAATTCACAAACGTTAGTTTCTCCTAGCAGGCTTCGTTCTGAAGCGGGGACCGCCTCAAGAGTTAACAACAGAAGAACCAAAATAGATCTCACGAAGCCTTAAAAACAACCAGTAACCTTAATAATTAAAGTTCTACAGATTTTGATGCTTCCCCCCTCTCCCGAAACGACCCATCACTGACAGAACAATTAGAAAGCTGGAGACCATGTAATTAAGGAGACAGTGTTAAGCTTCCCCCCCCCCTTTTCTCTCTTTCTCTCTCACTCGCTGCAATTAGCTTCTGCAATATTACAGAGGCGGTTATGTCGTTCCTTCTTGGAGTCTTCTTTAAATTCCAATTTTAACAATAAAATGCCCCAAATGTCTTAACTGTATGTCTTCATTTTTTGCTTTCTGTTTCAGGACAAAACTTTGGGGGTTCACATCAGCTGACCTCCGGACTCAGAACCCTTCCAAAATCTTTAGAAGTAACTTTTAGCCATGTGGATGCCTTCCAGACAACCAGGGTTTCCTTCAACCCACAGGCAGGCAGCCAGCCATACATGCTCTAATGTGATTGCACTTGTTCTGTTATGGAGGAATAGTTCCTCTCCTGTCAATTTCTTCCGGGAAACAGCTTTTTCGAAGTGTTTTGCCATTGCTTTTATTCGGACGTCTCCTGTGGCCCCTCCGGCCAGCATTAAGCAGATCCAATTCTTTGTGTTTCTTCTCAGCCCAAGCCAAGGTTAGCTCAATGGTATCGTTAACCTGCTGGGGAGCCAGGGGGGTCTTTTATAGAGCTGCCCTCAGCTGCCAAAGAGGACCTGCGTCATCCTGGATCCAGTTTTGCTAGCGCTCATTCATGTGCACAGAAGCAAATGCAAAAATAATGGCTAGCAGTAAAATGGAAAGACAGGGAGAGTCTGCAGCTTGTGCTGTTCTCCATTATCTTTATATGGTCCTTTCCAAGAATGCTTCCAAGAGAAGGTCATCTTCTAGGGGCTCTCCAAAGAGAAATCAATAAATTAGGACACGGGTTCATCTGATTGGATGCCTGTATGGTATAGATTTCCTCGGATGGTACATCTTTAGAAGGAATGTCTCGTGTCAGCTCTGTATCTTCTCCAGTCTTCAAAAATCTCTGGAATCGGCTGCGAGAGCAACCTTGGGAGACAGGAGGAAGTGCCACACCTCAGGAGATATCTCAGCGAGACATTACAAGATATTATAGCCACAACTGAGCTCAAAATTTCTTTTGCTAAGCAGGACAGTGGTTAAGTGAGTTTTGCCCCATTTTATTTTAGCGGCAAGTCCCTGCTAACTCTGTTATTCTGTTACAACTGTCATTCACATCTCCCAGAAACATGTCATATTTTCCTTTCCCCTTTCCCCCCATTTTTGGAGAGGTTTCCAGGCAACGTGGGATAAATGTTTGGTCCAGTAAATATTTAGAGAATAACGCACAGCCATTTATCCAGGATCCTGCTTCATGTTTCTCTCGGACGAAGTAAACAGAGGCTTCTTTTACTGTATATGCCAGGCAGAAGAGAAAGTGCTTCTGTTTTCCGGTGAAAAAGTCTCTCGTCTTCGCCTCCAATCACGTCATCCAGTGGAGGCGGACACAGTATTATAGTATCTTGCCCGGTCCTTTCAAGGCCAAAACATGACCCAAATAAACTCTAGAACAGAGGCTTTTTTCTTCTCATGTCAGAAAGCAAAATGGTTCAGCTTTTCCACGGAGAGATCCAAAGAAAATGGTCCCCCTTTTTGGGCCAACAGAATGGCAAACATTTTCCATGCCCATCACAGATCAAGGGAAAGGTCTTTGGGAAATTAGCAGTGCAAAAGGCAACAGAAAGAATATCTGGTGGAACCCCCCCAAGTTGTTGGGATGGTTTAATGGGGACTGTTTTATGAATGAATGGCTTCAAGGCAGAATGCCAGGGTGTTCTTTCGGTAGCCGAGGACTGTGAGATAAAGATGGTCGAATTGTCCCCGGGTTTTATTTTGTTTCTTCTGAGGAAGCAGTCATCCCCGCAATGTTTTCCCTCCAAACTGAGAGTCAGCCCTGGAATTTAAGCAAAGGGAAAAATATACGGGGAGAGGTAAATACTTGGAAATGGAACAGTCCTGCATTTTGGGGTGGTGAAAATCCGCCATTTCACTCACGCGCCTCCATTTTGCCAGGAGACTGAACGCAAATGAAACTTAAATCTCACCTCCTCACCAACAAGTGTGGGTGCTATTCATCCAAAGTGGCCTCTAGGTTGTCAACATCTAATGCAGTTGAAAGAGTTGATTGTGTTTAATTAAATGCTGGTTGCCTTTTTTTTTTTTCTTGTCCTTCCCCCGTGACAAACAGCTAACGGCAGAAGCAACCAAACCAGGGCAAGAAGCCAACCAGGATTGTATTTTATAAGTTGGGTCCTTCTACGCGTAGCCTTCCAAGACCCCTTGGACAATGGGTTCACTTTAAAAGGAAAGCAGGAGAGGCTTCAGTTTTCTGGGGTCATTTCTAATTTTAAACAGCCAATTTTTTCCCCCGAATTTGGATTTCCTTGACTCGCTAGAGACACAGGAAAACCCCCGTATAAGGGAAGGGGGGGGGGGGGAAATCACACTTTCCTGTCCAAAGGTTATCTATTTTTAACTCTTTTACTGGATTCCTTCCTTTTCTGCTAATAACCTTCAGCCTTGGCCAAAAAAAAAAAAAAAGGAGAAATTCTGACCATTTGTTTCTTACTGCTGGTTAAAAATTCTCCTAGAAAGGACTGACAGCCACACGGTTAGGTTGCAATCCAGCAAATTCCTTTTCTGCTGAAAAGAAGAAGAAAAAAATGTACAAAATGAACTGAAAAGGGGATGGCACAAGAAGAAGGGAAGAGGGAAAAAAAACTGGAACCTTCCCCTTTGGTGGCATTGTACTTCTGAATGCCCGTTATCACCAAACTAAGGGCAGAACAATGACGTTCATCTTTTTAATTAGTTACAAGTCTGTGTTTGCAGACATCCAATAAAGATCCCGCAATTGGCAGGCTGGTGGAGACAGAATACTGACAGAAGAGAGATGGTTTATTTGATGCAGCAGATGCTCCTATTCGGTGTTTCTGTCATCGTCTTGTTTTTTTCCGTGTCTATAATTATTACCATTGTTGTTTTCTTTTCACGCTGCCAGTCACACGGAGGATGTGATGTGCAAATGGAAGTTTTTAAAGAAAGAGACACAGAAATTGGACGCCTCAGCCTCAAGATGGCAAGATATTCCCCAAATCCTGCCTTGAGTTGGCAGGATCTTTTAATTTGGCTCCGATGGGGAAAGGAATGAAAGAGGGTTCATTCAGTCCAGTTGTCTTTCCTCTTCCTGTGAGGCGCCATATAGGAGTATCAGTGGTCAAATCCCACCCCTGGGGACTCTTTTCCCCCAGAGGCATCTTAGAGTGCTCCCAGTTTCCCGGACAAATCGGATGGAAGCTCTAATCTCAGCCCAGTCCCAGCATCAGGACCTTCTGACTGGCCGAGGAACTGATCAACCTTCTCCATTGCTCAAGCTTGCCTTTCTCAAAAGGGCTGCAAAGGCTGACTGGGTGAAAAAAATTTGATTTTTCAGTTCTTGAAGAGAAGCACCTACCAGAGGACTAAAGATTAAGAGCAACTTTGGTAAAAGAGCAAAACAAGCTTCTTCATTCAGTGGGGCGGGGGGTGGGGGGGAAGCAAAACGGTTTGGGAGAAAACCCAGCCCAGCTTGGCCTAATTTTAGCAGGAAACATTGTTAATGGGAAGAGTTAAATTTTAAAAGAGACGCCCCAGCCAGCCTAGGGTAAAGGATCCCAAGGCTGGAAACTGGAGGGTAGCAACTAATCCAACCATGAGTCAGGCTGGTTAAGAATACGAATTAAAGACTGAGTTCCTAACGGCAAGAATTCCAGTGACTGACGCTGTCTTTCAAATGAGGGTCTCTGTCTGGGCTCTTCCAATGCTCCTGGCTTTCACTCTTGCCTCTTTTCATTGTGTTGGAGCCTGAGTAGGTTTCTTTGTAAAAGATATGGTCTGCACCTGTGTTATGGTTGGCAAGTAGTCCCTTTGCATGCTGAGGAAGTACCATCATACCTATCACCAGGCCACGGGGAAGGGAAGAGAGAAGGGCAAGGAAGAGGAGAAGAAGAAGGGGATGGAGAGGGAGAAAGGGAAGGAGGAGGAGGAGGAGGAGGAGGAGGAGGAGAAGGAGAAGGAGAAGGAGAAGGAGGGGATGGAGAGGGAGAAAGGGAAAGAGGAGGAGGAGGAAGAGAAGAAGAATCAGTTAAAATCTTTCCCAAATCTTCCTCCCTTCCTTCCTTCCTTCCTTCCTTCCTTCCTCCCTCCCTCCCTCCCTCCCTATTTGCTTTCCCATCCTTCAACTTTTTGTGTCTTGCACTCTACTGAAGATTTCCTTTACTGAAGAAGAGGTATCTCCAAGATAGCCGTGGGTCATGTTTGACCGAGCACAGTTCTGTTCCTTAGGGGTCCCCCCAAGAACAATCTTTGAGCGTTGTCTTCCACTTACAAGATCTGCCCAACATAAGCCTGTTTTAAAGAAGGGAGCCAGAAGGGGAAGCGTTAGAACAAAGGGCCTTTCTTGGCTCTTTCGCAATTCTTCCAGGACCATCCTGAATTTGTCTCCGAGACCTCCCATGGGGCTTCCTGTTTGCTCCTTTAATAGCCTTGACGATCATTGCCAAAAAAAAGCACCAAGGGTGAAATGGGACTGCGGGGCTGGGACCTGCACATGTCACTCACCAAAGAATGGAGGAGACCAGCTGCAGATGGCTTTTCCCCCAGCAGCGTCTTGGGTAAATATTGAATCTGGCTCGGCTTTAGAAAATGTAAAGAACACGGGGCATGTCGAAAGGTGCAAGTCTCCCGACTTAGCTAAATTCGTCCTTTGATCCGGCTTCTTCCTACCGAAGTCTCTCCTCCTGATCTTGGGAAATTCACGGCCCTTATTTGACCATGCGATGGAACCAGAGAGATTTGTAGAGAACGTGACGCCCCTGCCATATTTGGCGCATGCACCCTAACCGGACGCAATGTTTGCTTCTCTTCCCTCATCCCACCAGGATGCCTAGAAGCCATAAATCAAATCAGTGGGTAGCTTCGTCTCCTTTTTCCTCCCTCCCAGATGGGGGGGGGAGGGTTGCCGCAGCCCCTTCCCCTTGAAGAAGAGGATCACTTGGAGCAGGAAATCTCCTTTGTTTAATGGCGGAATGGAGAATGGAGGGGATGTCACTGGAGCACACCCCAAGGAATAAACAATGCAGAAGCACCAGCTGGGCAGGGCCACAATTTCCGGAAGGCGGCGACATTTATTGCCTGGAATCTGGGAAGGAGGCGAAGCTGTCCCCAAATTCACCTGCTGAAGTCTTGGGTCTGCATCTTGAGTCTGTTTGCAGAAGCCCGATGGGTTCCATTTGCTCACAACCTGCTTTCCTCCTTTTTCATTGCTCTAGCAATCTGGCTCATATCTAGCTTATACCTAGCATCCTGGCATTCCATATCCCTGGAAGGAATCACCTGGCTAGCTGATCCCTCTGGAACTGAGTGCAGAGATCAGCTTTGGGGCTGGATAGCTTATCTGCTCTCTGCTGCAGCATCTCCAATAAAGGAGATGCTGAGCGGCTTCAAAATGAACCCACATCAGAAAGGTCCTTCTTACTGCTACCAGATTCCCACCTCTCCCTTCCTGACAGCATCTTTCAAAAAACCCCTTCTCTCTCCTCCTCTTCCACCGAAGTTTACTTCGACAAACGTCCAGGCAAGATGACCTGGCTGCAGTCTTTATCTGGAGACAATCCCAGGGAATAATTTATTTGGAGCTGAGGTGGAGGAATTCCTCCAAAGGAATCCGCCAGCCCGGCTGCTTGCCCGTTTCACAATCCCCCTTTCCAGCACTCTGGAGGCCCTCCAGACTCCTACTTTATCCTGCTACTGAAGTGTGTGTGTGTATGTGTGTGTGTTTAGGTGGGGAAGGGGGGGGGGAGATCATGGCTAGCTTCCCAAAGTTTGGGTGCTACCAGTATGGCCTGTCCACCCACACACGTTGCAAGCTTTTAATGAAGCGTCGGCTCCTTCCACAGACTCCAAACTAAGAAGGCAAAGCAAGGGAGGATTTTAAGATTTTTTTTTTTAAAAAAAAGCAAAATGTTGCATCGTGGCGTTTGATTGCAGGTTTGGGGGCTGTTTTGCAAAAGGGGGCTGATAGAAGAGTGCAAACCTATAAATCCAGGCTGGGGATGAGAGTAAAGGAGTAAGTGTTTTCCCCCCCCATACCATCACTCTGCTAAGCAACTACCGGTAATTCCCACAACACTGTCTTATGCCCTGGGATGTCAAATCACCTAGTAGTAGGACGGTATTACTGTTATCCTTCCCATCTTTCCTGTTACCTATTTCCTTAGCATCTTACGACTATAACTCTGTGGTTTGTATCTTATGATTTATGCTGATTGCTTTTATATAATATCCTGTTATGACTGATGTTGATTTCTTATTTAGTATCTTATGACTGTCACTGAGTGTTGTATCTTATGATTTACAGTGATTGTATTTTATGATTATGATCATGATTTATCACTTGCTCTTTGTATGTACACTGTGAGCTTCTGCTCCGGAGACAAATTCCTTGTGTGTCCAATCACACTTGGCCAATAAAGAATTCTATTCTATTCTATTCTATTCTATTCTATTCTATTCTATTCTATTCTATTCTATTCTATTCTATTCTGTTCTGTTCTGTTCTGTTCTGTTCTATTCTATTCTATTCTATTCTACAATCATTCTATTCTATTCTATTCTATTCTACAATCATTCTATTCTATTCTATTCTATTCTATTCTATTATCATTCTATTCTATTCTATTCTATTCTACAATCATTCTATTCTATTCTATTCTATTCTATTCTATTCTATTCTATTCTATTATCATTCTATTCTATTCTACAATCATTCTATTCTATTCTATTCTATTCTACAATCATTCTATTCTGTTCTATTCTATTCTATTCTATTCTATTCTATTATCATTCTATTCTATTCTATTCTATTCTATTCTATTCTACAATCATTCTATTCTATTCTATTCTATTCTATTCTACAATCATTCTATTCTATTCTATTCTATTCTATTCTACAATCATTCTATTCTATTCTAGAATCATTCTATTCTACAATCATTCTATTCTATTCTATTCTATTCTATTTATTCTATTCTATTCTATTCTATTCTATTCTATTCTATTCTATTCTAGTCTAGTCTAGTCTAGTCTAGTCTAGTCTAGTCTAGTCTAGTCTAGTCTAGTCTAGTCTAATCTAAGATTGATGTCTAAGTGGACTTGCCGAGGATCAGGATAGGAAACATGAATTTGGTTTCTTGGGGCTTGCTTCTGAAGAGTTCTCTAAATCAACTCCTTTTAAAAGGTACTAATGATAATAACTTCAATTTTGCTACAACCATCCACTGATAGTGCTTGGAATAAACCACAAGAGCATCGAAGAATAAGATGGTGGTGATGATGGTGATGTAATATAATAAAACCACCACATCTACAGTACTGGTATATTTCTGAATGGTCTCTTAATTGCACATTTGAAACTGACGCTCTGTCACTGCCAACGTTTCCTTTTTCAAAGTTGAGGGTTACTTTTTCTGTCCCTTCGGATGATTCCTGTCAGGAATATCTCCTGGCCCTCTTCAATACAAGCTTCTTCTCTTGAAGAGAGATCCCAAAACATGATCTCTGGGAATCTCAGAAAGCAACAGTGGTTTGGCTCAGTCAGCCGAGAGACTTAGAGAAGACCATCCACAATTATTTATCTTTTCCAGGGGTATCAGGAAATTTCTCCATAGCTCTAGGTTGGTTCTCTCCTTGCTTAGTTTCCACCCATTTCCAATTCCACTAATGCACAATCCAGGAGCACCACACAACAAGGATGCTGTTAGTCCTCAGGGGTCTTTAAAATCTTTGTGTCTTGCTTCCTCCTTGCCCTCTGCCAACCTGACGCGGCATTTTTGGAGGGTGCCCAATACTTACTGTAGATTCTCTTTGAGCAGCAGCCCTGCTTCTTTCCTTTCCGATCCGGGCAGTCGGTTTAAGATCACCTCCTACCATCCACTGGGTCCCATCAGAAGAGCCCCAGGTCTTTAAAATGGCGTCTGCTCTTGCTCCCATAATTTTATGTTTTTTCTTGCAGGACTTTGCTTCCCTCGCTTTTCCTTTCAGTTGTTATCAATCTGTTCCAGCAACACCCGAATTTCCCCCCACCATTCTTTTTTCCAGAAGCTGATGGGGTTCTCGTCCAAGTGTGCGGCGTTCCAGAAGCCACAAACCAAAAGGCATCTTCTGCTATCTCCCTAGTGGGAGCTGACCGGCAAAAGCAGGATATGGACTGAGCGGGCAGAAGGAGAAGGAAAAAAAAGTGTTGGCCAGTAAATGAACCCTGAAAAGGATCTGGCAAAAACAGCACATCCCTTTCCTGTGAAAGGCAGAGGTGGGGAGAGAAAAATGGGATATTGGAGAGCAAAAAAAGGAGACAGAGGTAGAGCTGAGAATGACAGAAAAAAAGGCAGTGAATAAAATAAAGATTATTCCATTTGTTCTGATCAAAAGCAGGTGGTTTGTCTGCTTATAGCCACCGGTCATCAATGTCCTGTTGGCACACACCTTCCCTGAATAAGCCCAACAATTTCCACAATGCTTTGCCCCGGCCTTTTCAGCTTCTCCATCTACCCAGGAATGCCAGTTCAGGCAGTCCTTGACTTATGACCAAAAACGAGCCCGACATTTCCATTGCTAAGAAAGACCGCTAAGTGAGTATTTTTGCCCCTTTTTACCACCTTTATTGCCATCGCTAAGAGAATCCCTGGAGTTGTTAACAACAACTTCCCTGTCGACTCTGCTTGTCAGAAGGCCACAAAAGGAGACCGCGTGATCCCAGGACACTGCGACCGTCATAAATATGAATCTCTTGCCAAGCGTCTTGGGGGATGCAGCAACGATGGTGTGTAAACGGCCGTCAGTTACTTTTTCCCAGTCCCGTTGCAACTTGGAACGGTCCCTAAAGAAGTGGTTGTTAAGTCAAGGACTTACGAGTCAAGGACACCCAAGTCTCTTTTAGGAAACCACGGATTGCCTGTTGGTGCTCCTCTCTCCCCAAAAGACCACCTTCCCCTGCACGTGGTGGGGCCAGCCAGGCCAGCCAAACAAATCACTTTGAATTCTGCTGTTAGCCATGAAGGACTGGCGCAGCACGACAGGCGGCCATTCCCCAGGCGGCCTCAAATGACAGGCAGGCTGATGCAGAGCGACTTCACGGCGAACCACTAACAGATCAGGACTGCTCCGTCCTCTGCAAAATCCCTCACGGCGCATCCAGCCTCGTTAATCTAAAATAACCCTCCTTCGTGGGCGGCATTGTTAACGGGTCTCGCGTTCTGATGGAGGAAGCCAAGTTCATGGACGTTCGCTAGATCAGAGCCTGCACGTGAGCACCAGACTTTTATACACACAGACACACACACACAAGCATTTTGTGGCCCACTGGTTCCCCTGTGTCTAGGACACACTCCGGGGTCTCCGGTCTAATGAAACCAGAAACACACGCTATCCTTTCTGCTTAAGAGGTCCAGCACCAGCCACAAATTGAGCAAACGAGAAAGAAATCCTGCAGGCCATTTTAAGCAGTCATTGTTAAAATGAGCATCGAGACAATATATATATATAACAGAATAACAGAGTGGGAAGGGATGTTAGAGGTCTTCTAGTCCAACGCCCTGCTCAGTCAGGAGATCCTATACCATCCTGATCAAATGGCTGTCTAATCTCTCCGGTGATGGAGCATCCACAACTTCCAGAGGCAGGTTGTTCCACTGATTAATTGCCCTCACTGTCAGGAAATTCCTCCTTAGTTCCAGGTTGCTTCTCTCCTTGATTAGTTTCCATCCCTTGCTTCTTATCCGCCCTTCAGGGGCTTTGGAGAATATGAGGCGGAATATTCCAAAAGAGTTCTACGAAGGAGGCTTATATTTCTACAGATATACTGGATGGGTTTTTATTGTTCTGGCAAAGTTCAGCCCGGCTGTGCATCTTTTTACTGTCTTTTGATGGATTAGCAACAGATCTTCGTTGGTCTCATGATCGCTTGATGCTTCAAAGCTTCGGAAGGGGCATCCGAAGCTCCCCTTAGAAGAACCAGCTTTTTCTTTATTTTATTATATTTATAAGCTGCCCAATTCTATTACAAGAAATCCTGGTGGACTGGTCTACATGCATCATGGGTGCTCAACTGCTGATTTATACTCTGCCACTAAAGTAACGGTCTCACCCTCAAAGGAAGCTGCTTTCCGTGGTCAGACCGCTGGTCCCACCAGCTCAATATGGCTGGTTCGGACGGGCAAGGTTGAACGAGGACATGTTTTGGGTCCATAGCTCCTCCCCGTAGTATAAACAGTAGTCATGTAGTATAAATAGAGTAGACCAACGAGTCACAGGAGGTCAATAACGAACCATCTGAGGTGTCACCTTTCAACCTGGTATCCTGATCCAAACAAAGGGTAGGGATCAAGTGGGGAGAGTCAGATTACAAGATCCATGGGAGAACATGTCAAGGTGAGAGTGGATAAGCATCCAGACTTCTCTACTGCAGGAGAGGGGGGTATCTACTTTTCTCCAAGTTGTCTTCTGTTGATTTCCCTCTGTCGTATTACCAGCCTGCTTAGCAGCTCATTCTTATGAGACGTGCATCAGAGCCTACTTTTTTTTTTTTAATTTGGGGGAACTTTTCAAGGTGGCCTCGATGAATTGGTGGAAATGGCCCTGCTTGGTGCCCGTCAGCGTCATGATTTCTTCCCCAAATGCTCCTTGAGGTGATGGTGAGCTCAATTCTTTAAGGAGGACATTTTCAAGATGGGGAGCTTTCTTGCGCTCCGGTGGAAACTTCTCATTCCATTTGTTCCCCCCTCCCCCCCCCCAAAAAAACCAGAAACCTTGCCTCAGTCAACTGATATCTTATCCCATGCCAATGAGATTAACCACAATGGGACTTCAGCACAAGGTACCTGAAGAATCATTTCCTCCAATAGGAACCTGTCTGCTGTTTAAGGACTGGAATTCACACTGAGGTTCCTCCTATGCTGGGGCTCCAGTTGCAAAACTGCCCGCTTGATCAGATCGAGTCATAACTTTGCTGGGGCGGCGATGACAGGTTATCCCGTCTTCTACCGAGCTGTGTAATGTTCATATTTTGCTGTGTTTTTATAGAAATGTTAACATACGTTGCAAGTCCACGTACGATATCCCATATGCCGTAGAAATGAATAAATCAAGTTGCCCGGCAGCATTCAGTAGATCAACCAGCCTTAAGAGGTTAAGAAGCTGGAACCACAGGGAATAATTGGACGATCTGTTCCGTAGCTTGATGGCAATTGTAGTGGATTCCTGAAATTGGGAAATCGTATAAATCTCACTAAGTTGATTCAATCGTGTTGTGTTAGGTATGCTACTGTTGGCTGGGATCACTACGTTTCTGTGCCAGGGGAATGCTAGGTGGGTGTGGCTAAAGGCAGAGGATGGGCTTTCAGAGCCAATGGGATGAAGAACTACTAAGCTACGATAGAGGTAGTATGTGTCTATGGTGAGAATAAAACGGTCCTTCAAGTCCAGTTTGATTCCTGTCTCCATGGACATATATCACTCTGAAGATTTGTCCTTTTCCTTCCCAATCTAGCCCACTGCCTTCAGATGTCCTGGGGCTTCCATCGGAGAACAACCCTAGCCTAACTGCATTTGACTTCTTAAGATCCATCAATGTCAACTCAGGTTGCCACCCTGCCAATCAGAACTGGAGGACCCGGGTTCAAACCTCACTCCTCCTTGGGAATTGATTTCTACTCACGCCTGCAGAGTTGCCCAGACGGCAATGATGGCAGGCCAGGCCAGGCCTGGCCCTTGGCATAAATAACAATGGAATGCTTTTTTTTTTTTTTTCCAAACAAAACCACAGAACCCACATTCTCTCCTCTGCCTTCACGCCCCACCAGTCACAACACGCTGCGGGCCCTGGGTTTTGTTAGGTTTGCAAAATTACTTTGGGTCTTCTGAATGGGAGGCTGAATCACCCGGATGGGGTTATTCAAAATTCAGCAGCAGCTGCCAGATGTAATTTCTTGGATAAACATTACCCCTTGCAACTCAACTGATATCATAATAACCACACCGAGGAAAGGTAAGGAGGGTACAGGAATTTGATCTGTTACCCAATGGGGTAATTTGATCTTTAATCTAAGCGTGCTCTGGAGAAGCTGGAAAGATTTTAAGCCCTTTGACGTCTCTCTCTCTCTCTCTCTCTCTCTCTCTCTCTCTCTCTCTCTCTCTCTCCCTGTCTGTGCTTAAAGTTGCCAACTTTCCCCAGGTCTCTGCAGCTGTGCTTTGCAACAGCCCTCAAACTGGCAGAGTGGATCAAGTGTTGGCAACCAAACGAGGCTGGGCTACGGGCTACGTTACCGATGGCACCCCCAGCACGCCAATTTATCTGCCCTGGGTGCAAACCAAGCCCTGCTTTTGTATGAAAAGCCACTGGTTTTGAGTTACACATGACAAAGCTTGCACCGCAGTGGTCTGTAAAAAAAATGCCAAATATCTCCAGCCAGATGTGATTTTTCTCCACCCTAGGCACGTTGTGTGCGTGGCTTGGCCCTTGAAAGAGGGGACTGGGAAGAACAAGAGCTTCCTACATCCACTGCAAAACGTAGCAGGAGAGATGCTGTTCAGACTGGAAGCAAATTCTCAGTTCTGTTTTTTCAGTTTTCCGCACTGGGAAATTTGTCACTAAGCATGACCAAAAAGATGATGGAAGTTTGGAAGCCGACGGTTGCGTCTGTACAAACTCATCATCGTTCTGTTTTGTGTGTGTGTGTGAGGTGTAACAGAGGGATAGAATCAAGATCACGTGAAGTATTAATACCACTTTACAATACCTTAGTAAGGCCACACTTGGAATACTGCATCCAGTTTTGGTCACCACGATGTAAAAAAGATGTTGAGACTCTAGAAAGAGTACAGAGAAGAGCAACAAAGATGATTAGGGGACTGGAGGCTAAAACATATAAGGAACGGTTGCTGGAATTGGGTATGTCCAGTTTAACGAAGAGAAAGACGAGGGGGGACAGGATAGCAGTCTTCCAATATCTCAGGGGCTGCCCCAAAGAAGAGGGAGTCAAGCTGTTCTCCAAAGCGCCCAAAGGCAGGACAAGAAGCAACGGATGGAAACTAATCAAGGAGAGAAGCAACCTAAAACTAAGGAGAAACTTCCTGACAGTTAGAATAATTAGCCAGTGGAACAACCTGCCTTCAGAAGTTGTGAATGCTCCAACACTGGAAGTTTTTAAGAAGAGACTGGACAGCCATTTGTCTGAAATGGTATAGGGTTTCCTGCCTGAGCACGGGGTTGGATTAGATGACCTCCAAGGTCCCTTCCAACTTTATTATTATTATTATTATTATTATTATTTCTTTGAGGGAATTGAGGTGGCCTCTGGGGATGGGGGGGGGGAATAAAATAAAACCTTCAAAGTTACATTCCGAAAAGCGGAATGTAAAACTGTACTGGGCCCTTGTGCAAAAAAAAAAAAAAAAAATGAAGGCAGTTTTTTACTGTGTGTGGAAAAAATTATTCTTTCCTTCCCACCCTTGGCTGGGACAGTAGTAAAAATACAGTCAAATGCTAAAGCATTGGTGCATTTTATGAAGGGAGGGGGTGTGAAGAGTGCCATCGTTTTAGCCGGCTCGAAGGAACTACGAGAGGCTGCAAGTAAAATTGGTCTGCATTGGATTTTTCCGATTCATTAATACCCGCTACAAGAATAACACACCGCAGAGACAAAAAAGTGCCTCGCCTATAAAGTGAAATACAGGTAGTCCTCGACATACAACCGTTCGTTTAGTGGCCGTTCAAAGTTACAACGGCCCTGAAAAAAGTGAGTTATGCACATTTTTCACACTTACAGCCGTTACTGCATCCCCAAGGTCACGTGATCAAAATTCAGTCGCTCGGACACCGACTCGTATTTATGACGGTTTGCAGTGTCCCGGGGTCCCCCCGACAGACTCTCCTGCGTCCCAACAGCTGCATCATGAGAAATTAATCCACTTGAACCCTTTCCAGTCATGAGTCTCCAGGCCAGGAAAAAAATTTGCTTGCTGAACACCAGTGGCTTGTGAATTTTCTAAAAAAACCCAGGAATTGGCAGCCTCCAAGCCTTCAACTTTCAACAGTTGATTGGAAGCTTTTAAAAAGCCTAATTGGGATCAGAGGGATTCACCTCCCAGAAGAAAAATAAATACAGGTTTGTGTGTGAGAGAAACACAAAGTTTCAGGTAAAATGGATTTACTATGTGTTTAACTTTTTTAAAAAAAAACAGAAAAGGGCTCCCTCCCTGCGTAATTTAACAGGCTGAGAAATCTAAACAATCTCCCTTCTAAATCACTATATATCAACTTTGGGGGTGGCCAATTTCCATCCAACAGATTTTTTTTTTCCCCTTTGGAGGTCGCCCTCTTCTGCTAAATTTTGCCCACCAACTGACACCCAACCAGCTGCCAACTTCTTCAGAGGATAGACACGGAGGAAGTTTGGAAAAAGCTGGAAAACTCCCTTTGTGCCGCCCGCCACCGAATACCGCCCTCCCCACGGAAAGCCAGTGGAGAGCAGCGGTAAGGGGAGGGGAAAGGGCTGTGCGCTCCAGCCACTCCTGTCAGAAAGGATTCATGACTCTGGGGAGAGAGAGAGAGAGAGAGAGAGAGAGAGAGAGAGAGAGAGAGAGAGAGAGAGAGAGAGAGAGATTTTAAAAAAAAAGGAAAGGAAAGGAAAAGAGAGGGACACAAAGTAACTTGCAGAGATTTCGCAACCCTGCGGGGAGGGGAGAAATATGTATATGTTTCAAAGCTGGGGAGGGTGGCTGTCCCAGTCAAGGCCAGGCTAGGATAAAAGCACCGGCTCGCTCTCCAGCTGCAAGACGTCAGAATATGCCTGAGTCCAGAGGCAGGCTTGGCCTCCTCGCCAATGTCAAGGCGTTGGGTTTCAGGTAGCCGCTGCCCATCCGATCCGGAGACGACTTGCTATGAGTCCCCCAGTCGCATTGCTTCGGATTCTCTGCCTGCTCGGTGGTGTCCTGGCCCAAAGTCCTTCAAGAGGTGAGCGGCTTCGGAGGATACTGGCTTTCGGATTCGGAGGTTGGATTTTTGGAGATCGGGTTTGGGATTTTGGATCTTCCCAGGGGGGGGGGGGAGTGAGAGAGAAGGATCCCAATTTGAGGACGGCTGGGAAAAGAGCACCTCTCCCCAGAATTATGCAGACAGGTCGCGGAGTAACCTTTCTGAAGGTCCGGCTGCCTGGGGGGATGACGGGAGGCTACAATCCTGGGAAGATTTGAGTTTGGATTTTGAAGAGGAGGTCTTGCGGAGGCCAGAGCTGGCCAGTCTGGCTGGCTGTGAAGGGCAATGGGACTTTAAGAGGCTGGCTAGGTCCAGGAAGGTGGAGGTTTTGCCCTCCTCCTTTGAAAACCGCTTTGCTCTTTCTTAGCGGTGCCCTGATTCAGAGGAGGAACAAATGCAAGCCGCAAAACTGGAGATTTTTTTTTTTATCCACGTAGGGGCAGTTAAGCCGGGCGAGGTCTCTGCCCCGAGGTTGAAATCCCCACGAAGGGCTGGGAAGAGGCAGTAGGGCTCTTTATTCTGTACATTTTTCCTTTGGATGGACCTTGTCTGAAGGTGGCTGGCGAGAGGTTGAGGGAAGGAAGGGAGAAAACTTGGTTTGGAGAAGACCAGGGAGAGCTTTAGTTTGGCTAGGAAAGTGCACCTCTTCCCCAGAATTATGCAGAGAGGTGGCGGAGCAATTTTTCCCCCAGACCTGGCTGTCCGGGGATGATGGGAGGCTACAATCCAAGGCAGCTAAATGGCATCTGACAGCGGAAACTGAGCGGCCCGGAGACTGACTGCAACTGCTTAAATGCAGATGTGGATCCATTCGTCCGTCTGTCCAACCTAGTCTGGGGCCGCTGTTGTTGACGGCTCTTGGAGATTTCAAGCAGAGAAGGAACCTTCTCAGAGTGACAGGAGATCCTATTTGTTTGGAAGTGGCTGGGAAGAACTTCAGTGTGCCTAGCAGTTGCCCTGTCACTGAGCCACATCAGGGACCTAATGAGACTGCTGCACCCATCTAAGCCAGTGTTGTCTGCTCTGGCTAAAATCTCCCTCCAAGGCCTCTCGGCCTTCTTCGTTCTTTGATCAGGGAGCTGCTGGCCGTTGAATTTAGAGCTTCCTGCAGGCAAGGCAGAGACTGTGCTGGAAAATTGGACAATATCCTGCTCGGCTTCCCAAAATCACGGTTGAATAGGTGGTCACTCTGAAGGTGGTACTTTCTGGAGAATTTTCTGACGCAAAGCCCAAAGGTGTGGTCCTCATGCAGCAGAGATCAACTTTGGCCAAATCTGCCTCTTAATCTATATGGCAATGCTTATTTCAATTTTCCAAATAACTTTTGTGCAAAATGAACCCTTCCTTCCTTCCTTCCTTCCTTCCTTCCTCTCTTTCTTTCTTTCTCCCTTTCCTTTCCTTTCCTCTATCCATCTTTGCTTCAGGTGTTGCACCCATAGTGCATTTCTTACACCTCATTTCTCACAGGGTGCTCATCAGTGTTGGCTGGGGAAGACAGGAGATGTCATGAGGGTCAGGAGATAGGTTTCTTTGCAACAAGCTTCTGAGAGAAATTAGAAAAAGTTTCCAGTAAAGAAAAAGAACCACCCATTCTCCTAGCCTTCATTGTTCTTTCAAGCGCCCGCCTCTCTCTCCCAGGCTTCGCAACCATCTTCAGCTCTGTGCGAAGAGCTGTCCCACGCTTGGTTGGTTGATGGAGGGGGTCAAAGTGTTCCTTTTCCTGTTTACCCAGACAGGGAAGGTCCTAAGCCAACAAGACAGGGAACCTTGACTATAGCTGGGGAAGAACTTTGTGAGATAAAGAGCGATTTCGCAGTAGGTGTGTCTGTCAGGAATGGGGTGGATTTTCCTTCAGTGTACCAGCAATAGAATAGATTGCCTAAATTTTACAGTCTCCTCCAACTGCCACATCTGGGCAAGGGGAAAAAGTGTTGAAATTCTTTCTCTGTTCCTTCTTCCAATGTCTTCTATATTACATTTTTCCTTGAGGATGGAGAGGGGAAGGGAAGAGAGAGAGAAATATTTATATCCAGAAGACGTCTGCCGGGTTTTTTCAGTAGACTGTGAGAAGGATGCTTAAAATTAACCTGGTTGTGTGCAGGAAAGCTGATTCCCAGTTTAAGCAACAGGAGTTTTATACAATTACCTCGTAGCTTTTTCTGCTGATACTCGAAACGTTCTGCCACACCTCTTTCCAAGGTATGTGACTCAGCCTTCTTTCTGAAGAAACAAGCATAGTCACCCTGGACATAACTGGGCAGTACCTGGGACAGGAAGAAATTCTTGTTTTATTGAATCAGAGACTAAACTTGGAAAAGCTCCAGAAGTGATTTGTGTAAAATCAAAGGAAAAGAATGGATATCCCTACAGGCTTAAGAGCTCAAAGGCGTGATGCAAACGGCAAGAGAGATGGGAACAGAAGATGAAATAATGCAAAAGGCGGCTCCAAGTTCATGAAATCCATTCGGAACAGATTTCCGATGCAATCTAGCACGTATCCACGCTGAACTAACCAACCCAACATGGCTTCAGAACTGCAGCCCTAGTTTTTAAAGCATTTTGTCCTAGATAAGATGGTCTGCAACATGCTACGGATTAGCGGCATTGGCCCAATCGGTTTCAACATATCCCCCCCAAAATCTAACCTCTGCATTTGCACCAGGTTTTACAAGTAGTCCTTGACTCAGGGCCACAACTCAGCCCCCAAAATTTCTGTTGCTAAGTGAGGCAGTTATGAAGTGAGTTTCACCCCCCATTTTATGACCTTTTCTTGCCACAGTTGCTAAGTGGATCGTTGCAGTTCATAAATGAACCTGGCTTCCCCATTGACTTTGCTTGTCAGAAGGTCACATAAGGGGATCGCGTGACCTGGGGACACTGCGACCGTCATAAATACGAGTCAGTTGCCAAGCGTCTGAATTTTAATCACGTGACCAGGAGATGCTGCAACGGTCATAAGTGAGAAAAACAGTCACAAGTCACATTTTTCAGTGCCGTTGTAACTTCGAACAGTCGCTAAACAAAGTTGAGGGTTACCTTGTATGTGGTTTGCCTTGATCTAAGTTAGCCACCAGATCAACTTTTTGGGTTGATTCAGAGCTCACTGTATTGTGTGAATCCAAAAAACTGGCTCATTCAGCAACCAGGTTTAAGCGCCTTGTGTGAACACAACCATCGTATCGACTTTATGGCTTGCCCAAAAAAGGAAATGCCATCATCGCCCTAATCAACAATGAAAAAGCCACATGCAAACAGGCACCACATAAATACAACACACAAAATAGCCCAAAGCACACATCCTGGTGGGAGAGAAGTTCCCTGAGGATGATGTACTCCAGCGTGAATCCGAAATCTCGGAAGACCAAAGATTGAAAGGCAATTAGTCCATACTTTGTAACTATGTGTACAAGAATGTTCTGGGAGCCACTCTTTCTCTGAGGTCCGTGACGCCAATCCCAGATTTATTTTTGGTTCCACTCCCCCCCGCCCCCGGGGAATTGGCACTTTTGAGAAACTGCAGCAACTGATGTATAAATAAGTTTAAATAAGATGTATAAATAAGTTTTTTCTGAATCCCAGCAGGTTAGAGTGACATGGCGCCCCAGTTCTGGCACCCAGGCAGGATTTCTCCCACTTTCTAAGTGCCCACACGCACTGCGTCACCGCTTGCCTTTGGCCACCCACTTGCAAGGCCTGCCTGATGGAAATGCAAAAGTCTTGCTGACCTAGCAGGATGTTTGCCTTTGGTTCTGTTTTGCTGGGGGGGGGGGGGGGGAAAGAGAGAGAGAGAACAGTTCCAAAAGGTCACATGGGGGGAAGGAAGAAGTCGTGATGTTTTGCAGCTAAAGTCACACCCATCAGTATCTAAAAGGGGAGCACCATCAGTCGGAGGCCCCAAATTATCTTTCTGTTCCACTGTTGAATGATAGACTATATCTAAATATAGCCTGGCGACTGATTCATATTTATGACGGTCACAGTGTCCCGGAGTCACGCCATCCCCTTTTGCCGTCTTCTGACGAGCCAAGTCAATGGGGAAGCTGGATTCACTTAACAACCGTGTTACTGACTTAACAACTGCTGCGATTCCCTTAACAACTGTGGCTAGAAAGGTCGTAAAATGGGGCAAAACTCACTTAAGAAAGGTCTCTCTCACTACCTGCATTTCCATGCAATCTCCGAACCAAAAAGCCGTTCTCTCCTTTGGTGAATTTGTTTAATCTCTCTGTCTCGCAGGCTAAGGGCTCTGGGAATTAGCGTCCCACGCAGCTAGAATCTGCAACACAATCCAGAGTGACCCACATCTGGAAAAAAAGAAACGGGGGGGGGGGGGGAATGGGGATAGGGTTTCTGGAAACCTGAGCAGAACTGCCAATGAAGCCTAGCAGTGGGTTTGCACTGTCCTCTGCGCTCCAAAAATGAAAGCCAACTGGCTTCAGACGCCCTTTGGGGAAGGAAAACTCGCTTCCCATCCTCTTTACGTTACCAGGAATGTGACGGCTTAATTGCTGATCCTGCCATTGTATAACTCAAAAGAGGCCGGAAAACCACAAGCTCCAAAGTTTAACGAATGTGTTTTTCATTCCCACTTTTCCCACAAACATCTCCAGTTTTGGCCAATGTTTAACGGCTTCTGGACAGACCTCTTCCAATTGGGGCAGGAAATTGATCCAGGTAAGGGATTCGCGTCCTTGCCTACGCAAGCCACGTCTCCACTGTAGACTAGAATCTCCTGCTCTGAATGAAAGCACAAGTCACGCGGCCTGCACTCCGCCAGATGTAGCCAACCTCGATGGAGATGAAGCATCCCTCGTCTCCTGGACTTAAATTTAGAGAGGGAGGGAGGGAGAAAAGGAAAGGAAAGGAAAGAAGGAAGGAAAGAAGGAGGGAAAGAAAGAGAGAGAGAGAGGGAGGGAGGGAGGGAGGGAGGAAAGAAGGAAGGAAGAGAAAGGAAAGAAGGGAGGGAGAGAGAGAGAAAGAAAGAAAGAAAGAAAGAAAGAAAGAAAGAAAGAAAGAAAGAAAGAAAGAAAGAAAGAAAGAAAGAAAGAAAGATGCTTTCCTGGAAAAGAAAGGAAAGGAAAGGAAAGGAAAGAAGGAAGGAAAGAAGGAAAGAAGGAGGGAGAGAAAGAGAGAGAGGGAGGGAGGGAGGAAAGAAGGAAGGAAGGAAAGAAGGAAGGAAGGAAAGAAGGAAGGAAGAGAAAGAAAGGAAGGAAGGAAGAGAAAGGAAGGAAGGAAGGAAGAGAAAGAAAGAAAGAAAGAAAGAAAGAAAGAAAGAAAGAAAGAAAGAAAGAAAGAAAGAAAGAAAGAAAGATGCTTTCCTGGAAATTGTTAAAATGTCCTTAGCCAGGTGACATCAGCCCATCTAGCATCCTGTTTTAACAAGAGCCTGCTGGAAATCCCCAGGAAAACATACTGTATGTACAGGATGTGAAGCTCTTCCAATTGGTCCCCTGGGCTATACTGTTTCGTGCTATACTGCCCCTGGACACGGAGGTTCCATAGTGTTATCTGAACTTTCAGTTAAGCCTTAGCTCTTCTATTTCCCCCCAAAACCATGGGATCCGCCAGGGGAGGGAAGGTCTAGAGAAGCCTGTGCAGTGAAGAGGACCGACTGGCGGCCACCTTCTGATCAGAACGTCGGTCGGAAGTCGGTAGAAATCAAGAGGCAGAGCACGCCTGCAGCAGCCCCTCCACGGGAAGGACCCCGGCCTCGCCTGGGCATCCTTCACTTGCTGAGGAATCAAGGCAGGCAGGCAGGCAGGCAGGCAGGCAGGCAGGCGTGATGACAGAATTAGCTGGTCGGTTGACTTTGTGAACAGGGCCAACACGGGAGGAGAGATGAGGCAGTCACCCACCCTTGCTTGGGAAGTAGTGAGCGGTTGAGCTCAGCCCTTCCCATTTTCAGCAGGAAGGATTCGGGGATAAGAAAATGCCTCTGCCAAAGGGGAAGAAAAAAAAAAAAATCTCGAGAGCTATTCCTTATTAGGACCTACCCAGAGGAAGCTAAAGAATACTGGTAAACTGTCTCCTTTGTGAAGGAACGCAATAGGGCAATCAGACCGAGGGAATGGAAACCAACAAGTTGCACAGACTTTTAGGCTGAGCCCACTCAGTAAAAAAAAAACAAAACACGGCTGGAATCGCAACTAGGAGGCTGGGAATCATTGACAGACATAAATATAAGAAGGTTTTATTCTGCATTCCGTAGACGGCTCCCGTTGCCGGCCTATTTCTTCCTCCGGTCGTCCATGATTAAGCGCATGGCCAGAAGGGCTATTAATTATTAAACAACATAGTTTAGTGCTTTCCTTTGATGCGACGCTCCGGAGAAGAAGCGGGTTCTCTTTATTTCTGGGGGCAAACGTCTCCATCCTTGGTGTAAATCCCAGGGGAAATTGCAGATCAGGGTTTTTTTTTAAGATGTAGGATGCTTTTGATACCCGCCCAAAAATAGTCACAGATGGTCCTTGACTTACAACCGTTTGGGTCGTGATCGTTCGAAGTTGCAACAGCACCGAAAAAAAGGGACTTAGGATAGTTTTTCACACTTACGACCCGCTGCAGCATCCAGGGGATTAAAATTCAGAGCCTTGGCAACTGGCCTGTATTTACCACGGTCGCGGTGTGTCCCGGGATCCCCTTTTGCCAACTTCCGACAAGCAACAAACCAATGGGGAAGCCGGATTCACTTAACCATTGTGTTACTAACTTAACAAGGGCAGGGGTTCACTGAACAACTGCGGCAAGAAAGGTCGTACAATGGAGCCAAACTCACTTAAGGACTGTCTTGCTTAGCAACAGAAATGCCGGGCTCTGTTGTGGTCATAAGCCGAGGACTGCCCGTATATCTGTCGGGGATAGAGACCAAGTGCACATCCTACAGGACGGTGCGGTGGACAGAAGCTGGATCAGGAGCCTTAGGCAAGTTTAGCGGGTCCCCATTTCTCTGCCCACCTTCACAGGGTTCGTTGTTGTGGAGATACAACAGGGAGAGGCAGGATTACGCATCTCTCCTTGAGTCGCTAGCAGGGAAAGCAGGAGCACGCCTCTCCAAACAGCTCGCCTAGGGGTTAGATTTCCTTCCGTTCAAATAACAATCCCAATGATGCGATGAAAAAAAAAAAACAGCCATTGGGTTGATTTTTTCCCCTCCCTGCCACATTAAGAAGTGTAATTCCACCGCAACGATTGCAGCAGCTTTGAAGCTAACAGGGTGGAAGAAAAAAAACACCACAGTTTTATGGCTGAAAGACCAATGAGGTGCATCAGCGGAAAAGTAATCAATGTAGCTGCCTCGAAATGAAGGGTAATTCGGTAAACGGGGATGATGGAACAGAGCATCCCCCCCTTTTTGGGGGGTTGTTGTTGCTGTTTTGCTTTTCACTTGTAAAATGTTTCCGCTGTCTCCCTGGCGGTGTGCTTTTTATTTATCCTTCCTCCTTTTGCAGTTGCAAAACAAGACTTAAGCTCCAGTCCCACTGAGGTTGAAAGGTTTTCTTTATGGCTAACATTAGGCCAGCCTTCTGTTTACAGAGCACAAGTCTTCTCCTCCTGTCCCTGTGCATTCTTTGAGGGGGGGGGGAGGCGTTTCATCTGAGTCTGTTGCTATGTAAGTATATCAAGAATAACTCTGCTGGCGTCTCGACCCGGTTCTTGTTGTTGGGGGATTAGGAATGTTCCCTTTTTTTTCCCCAGCAAACAAGTCCATCTGTGAATTTCCAGGGACTTCTCTCCTTTTGAACTGCGGTGAAAAATGCATGGGATGGAAGGTTCCTAAGATGCTGAAGTTTAGGAAGCAATCCTGACAGATATATTGGGGAGGGGTGAGGGAGGGTTCTCTGTCTCTCTCTCTCTCTTTGTCTCTGTCTCTGTCTCTCTCTCTCTCTCTTTCTCTCTCTCTCTTCTACCTGCCTTGCCTCCAATTCAAGAAGGGATCCAAAAACCACATCAGGCTGGCACTTCCTGATTGATGATGTTCTGAGCCCTACCCAACACAATTCTTGCCTCCGGCAGTGTGTGAAAACATACCGGGAAGTTTGTTGTCAAACTTGACTCTGGTGCAAGGAGGGGTGGTGGTGGGCTTTGACGTGTCTGGATTCCACCTCCCATCAGCCCCAGCTACGAGAGTTGTCAGGGACGATGAGCACTGCAGTCATTTGGAGGCCCCCCGTGGCTTACGTGACCCTTGAGAGATGTTGCTTTTAAAGAACCACTGCGGTGTTTCTGTGGGAGATGCAGATGGGAGCAGCCAATCGGTCCCAAATAAAGGCACAGGAGGAGCGTCCTTCTCTCTCTGTTTTGACCAGCCAATGGTACATTGATTTGAATGTTCAACTACAGCCGAGAGGAGCTAGTCCTCAGGAAGCAAGGCTTGCTCTGATTTCCCCCATCGCAAGTACTTCATTTCTCTTTCCCCGGCTCTGCTCCCCTTGCCAATCCCTCTCCGTGGTCCATGGGTTCATCATCACGGCTGACACCCAACAGACAGACATCAAACAAGCATTTCCAGCAATTTCAATCAGAAATTGGGGATTTATGGCTAATATTCCTTCCACTCAAAGTCTGTGGGTTCTAAGGGCCCCAGCAGAGAGAGATCTTCAACTGATCATTGCAGGACTCCGGCTGTATAAATTTCCCACAATGCTCTTAACATCCCAGGGCATTATGGGCAACCGAAGGCAGCACTGACTTCCCCCCCAAAAAAAGCCCCAAATGGCTCAGACAGTCCAAATTCAGAATAGATATTCATGCTCCTGGGTCCAGTTTGGATGCTGAGATGATAGAATTTATTTAGGGACCCTGACTAAATCTCTGTGAGGAATCCGTCGAGCTCTTTGTCCTGGTTCCGTCGGGAAAAATATACTTTGTTTTGTGGGGGTGGCCCTTTTTCTCTGTCACAGAAGAGGGTTAAATCCATGCGTGAAGGAGCTTTCAGACAAAATAAAAGGGCATCGCCTGTCAATTCGGCCAGCTTCTGGGGAAAGCACATTTTTTTCAATAGCAGCACAAATCTCTCCCTTTGTTAGACATCCACCCTGGAGGAAACTGTTTTTTTTAATGTGGAACAGGAAGAAGACAATCTCTCTGGGGAGATTTAAGGATTGCCCTCAAGGGTGGCAGAGCCATCCCAAATTTCTTACCGGATGGCCAAGGCTGTGCCGTAAGTGGGGAAAGGTGAATATAACTGGCAAAATTTGGCCTGGGCAACATAAGCTGAGAGGAGAAAGAGGCCGTTTCCCCCAGCAGGGAAAAGGCTGCTGGAGCAGTGGAACATCTGATTTCCATCATGTGCTACTGGGAAGGTTTCCATTCTGCTTGTGGTGGCAATTTGTAAAGCCTGCATGGAACTGAAGCATTCGGAGTCCAAACCAAGGGGGGTTTCTCTGCTCTCCAAAACCCAGGCTAGCATTTTGGGAGCCCAGAGTGTAAGAGGGCCAACCCCCAGCCGGCCAAAAGGGAGATCCCATCCCATCTGGGATGAATTTTGCCATTTGGGGCTGCCAGAGATCCGGGTCTGCATTTACGGAAGCAAACGGATTGACTGGCTTGTTTCAGCATCCCGAGCGCCCCCAGAGTAGCTGGGCGCACTAACTGCCACCAGAAGACTCTGCCACTGGCAAGTTTTAGAACCGAAAAAAGACATTGGCAGGGAAGGGAAAGGGGACCAAGGGGTAAAGGGAAAACAAGAGAGCGCAGTACGTGGATGGGAAGACTCCGAAGGAACAACTCAGGTTGTAGGCCAGACTGGAAAGTGAAACGAAACAAAACATGAAATTAAAATCTCAGAGCCTGGCAAACATCGCTAGGAAGACACCGGGAAGCACTCAATTTATTGAGTGATCTTCCTCCGGTGGTAAAACGTCCGGTTTTGGTTTATCTCAGAGGGGGTTTACCCTTTAGAAATGAGCGGTTTTAGGTGTCCCCAGCTGATTCCGACTTATGTCTTGAACTTATGAAGGCCTCCTCCCTCCAGGAGAAGGTCTCCTGATCACGTGACACTCCCGGTTCTTTTCCAGTGTGTTTTCCAGGTCTTCAACCCACCCTTCCTGACCTAGAGGGGGATCTGCTCTTCCTGTTGGACAGCTCCGGCAGCGTCTCCTACTACGAATTCTCCAGGATCAAAGAGTTCCTTGCTGAACTGCTCCTCCCGTTTACCTTCGGCCCCGACAATGTCCGGACTGGCATTGTCCACATCAGCACCACGCCCATCCTGGAGTTCCCCTTTGACCGGCATTTCTCCACCCAGGCCGTCCAGCGTGCTATCCGCAACATCCAGCAGGTGATGGGGGACACCAATACCGGCAAAAGCATTTCCTTTGCCAAGGAGAAGCTCTTCACCGCCGAAGCGGGGGCCCGTCCTGACGTCCCCAAAGTGCTGGTGTGGGTGACCGACGGCTTCTCCAAGGACGACGTGGCCCAGCCGATGCAGCTTCTGAAAGACCTGGGAGTCGCCGTCTTCATTGTCAGCACGGGCAGGGGAAACTACCTGGAGCTCTCGGCTGCTGCCAGCCCTCCGCCGGAGAAGCATCTCCACTTTGTCGACGTGGATGACTTGGGCCTCATCACCAAGGAGCTGCAGGACTCCATTGCAGGTATTGGGAGGGAATGTCGTCTCCTCCTGACCGAGGGAAGTTTAAACGGGAGTGCGGAATATTCTTATTATTGGTTTCATCGGCCATCATTAAAGCCGATGGTTTATAGAAGGGCAGAGTTAGAAGGGACCTTGGGGGGATCTTCTAGTCCAGGAGACTCCATATCATTCTGGACAAATGGCTGTCCAGGCTCTTCTTAAAAACCTCCCGTGATGGAGCACCCACAACTTCTGAAGGCAACTTCCGTTCCACTGGTTTATTGTTCTCACCGTCAGGAAATTTCTCCTCCATTCTAGGTCGGTTCTCTCCTGGGTTAGTTTCCATCCGTTGCTTCTTGTCCTGCCTTCTTCTGGTGCTTTGGAGACTACGTTGACCCCCCCCCCTTTCTTTGTAGCAGCCCCTCAGATGTTGGAACGCCGCTATCATGCCATCCCTAGTCTTTCTTTTCATTAAACTAGACTTTCACTTGGCTGTTCCACGGCCTCAAAAGCTTCTGTCCACCTCAGGGCCAGCCGAAATCCCTTTGGTCAGTGTCTCGTATTCAGAGGTGGACTGCAATCAGCCCAGTGAAGAGGCATGAACAGACCCTTTCTCTGTGTAGTTGATACAGCCATCTTAAAAAATTATAGTTCTCATCGCATCAGGGAAGACGCCCTCAGGGAGGTTCCTGCCCAACCCTCAGCACACTTGGATCTGACACAGCCAAGCACTCCCCTTTTCTGTCCCAGGGCTGTGTTTTTTCCCAACTCCGGCTAGTTCCCGTGTGTACATTTTGAAGGACACAAAGCGATGGAAGACTGGAATCCGGGCTCCAGGGCTGGAAGACTTGGCAGCTTGGGAAGAGGCCCAGAAATGGCACTCTAACATCACATCATATGAGATCTTGTCAAAGGCTCCCTTTGTGGGAGCACAGAAGGGCATTGTTTGTCAGAGGGGCCTGTCTTTCTCTGGAATTCCTCAGATCTGCCAATGGAGTGCCGGGCAGCTTTTTGAGGAACTGAAGAGACATAACTGCCTGCCCATCCCCTTTGGAATGCAGCCTCTCATGGGGTAGGCTAGTAACACTAGTGCTGAGGGACCATGACCAGCTCTCCAGAGGGAGAAGGGTGGGGTGGGGTAGGGGCTTATTCCTCTATGAGTCACGTGCAGCTTGTCTCCAAAGAGATGCCTTGCACATTTAGGCTAAAGCTTAATGGTCATGCTGTTGATAGGTTTGGCATCTCTAAAAGTCACTCATGGTCTTTCGTCGCATCTCCTACCTCAGTTCATCCTGCACACTGAATTAGGCTACACATACTGAGCTATAATAGTAATAATAATAATAATAATAATAATAATAATAATAATAATAATAATAATAATAATAATAATAATA
>NW_015386728.1:129762-144457 GCF_001527695.2 Protobothrops mucrosquamatus | reverse complement strand
TAACTGTCAGGAAGTTTCTCCTTAGTTCTAGGTTGCTTCTCTCCTTGCTTAGTTTCCACCCGTTGCTTCTTGTCCTGCCTTCAGGCACCTTGGAGAACGGCTTGACTCCCTCTTCTTTGGGGCAGCCCCTGAGATACTGGAACACAGCTATGACCCACTGCAGTCTGTTTCTCGGAGATTGGAGCCACACCTGGCATTTTGAAACTTTAAACTGTGCAGACCTGCATTCAGCAGCCAGACCTGAATAGACATGAGTCCAGACTGCTTGTTTGGGTGGGAAACCTACAAATCCAGGGCCTGCAGGATGCGGTTAGAATATTCTGGGCTAGGCGAAGCTTCATCCAAAGCAAATACAGCTTACTCACATTCATTAAACCTGAGGCTGTAATTTTGTATTCAAGGCACAGGCCTCCCAGCTCACCCAACTGGCTTTGTTGTTTGGACTTCAGTGGCCACAGCTCATTGGCACTAACTTGCCGTGGTTAGCTGCCAAAAGTATTGGTGGTAACCAAAAGCAACAGTTCGTTGGCAAGAGAGATTTTCTCCTTCCTTCTGTGGATGAAAAACTATTAATTTTGTGGCGTTTCTGTCAGTCCAGAGAATCACTGCATAGCAATCCAGAAAGGCACATGTGATAGTAAATCAATAATAAGCTCTTTCAAGTTCCACAAGATATTTTTGTTTATCCTTCCTTCCTTCCTTCCTTCTCTCTTTTTTGCAACTGAGTACCATGGATCTTTGTGAAACTAGCTTGTAAAATAAAAACCATGTTTCTATAGCAAACCCTCAGAGATGGGTTTAACAAGGCTAGGAGGCTAAACAAGAAGATTGAAGGATCTGGTGGTTGCTTTTAAAACCCTGATTTATGGCTGGATTCTCTGTGGGGATACAGACCTGCTCACAGGGGCTTATAAGGAAGTCTACAACCCAGACCGTGTAAAAATACAAACAAGAAAGAGGATTTAAGGTTATACAGATGACACACCTTCATGCATTACATAAATCTACATATGTAATATGGGACTTACACATTTAACGCAGTGTAAGTGTCTCCTTGGAGATCTAATTTGGGACTTAGAGACATTTCAATCCAGTAGATGATGGTAAGACTCTAGCATTTTGTTTAATGCTTATATTTTGGGGGGCTCAGAGGGAACTTTGAAAATCTCCCATCCTTGCAGTTGCTGTCTTTGCTGCCATCGGCTGGCAAGATCGGAGATACACACCTGCTTTCTAAAAGCATCTTTCCACATTTCATATCATGCAAATTACACTCCAGCCCCTTCCCCATTTGTTCCTTTTTTTTAATAGCAAGTTCCCAAAGGGTGGAAACTGGAGATAGCTCTGTTGGTTTGCACGCAAGAGACAGGCTCTCTCTAAGAAGCTACAGGTCCTTCAGATCTCAAAAGGCCCAAACAGAAGGAAGCACCAGTAGATACTCAAGAGTGGATAAGCAGCGAAAAGGGAGGTTAAAAAATATTGCAGGAGGGGGAACGAACATTACCCACTAGACCTGAATATAAAATCATACAGGTAACATAATCCTACCCACTTTTTGGCATTATCTTGTACACCACAAACCTCCTCCACACAACCCTTCAATATAAGGTCTATGTCTCCTGCCCTGGGCAGAGGGCTGGACTAGAAGACCTCCGAGTTCCCTTCCAGCCCTACGATTCTATGATCCTAACTGCCAGGAAAAGAGTTGATCCAACACAAGCACGGAAGGTCTAATTCAGTCTAGCGTGTATGAAAACCTATTATACGTGATCTAGCATAAGCATTATAAACTCTTAGATTTGGTCTATCAAAAAGCATTATACAGTTATGGGTTTGCACCTTCAATCACCTCTCCACCAAAGGGCCTGACTTCATATAACTAAGACCCAGATTAGAAAAAGAACTCGCGTTAAAACTAAGTTTGGCAACTTCTAATAAGAGAGGAACGAAGGTGGCAACCATCTAAGCTTAGGGATCTCCCGACCTTGGCCATTTTAAGACCGGTGGACTTCAACTCCCAGAATGTCCCACGCTGACTGGGGAATTCTGGGAGTTGAAGTCCACAAGTCTTAAAGTTGCCACGGTTGGGGACCCCCCTAATCTAAGCTAACCCTGTGGCAGGTAGACAGCCAACTCTTTCTTCTCTTCCCTTCCAGCCGCCATCCAAGCCAAGTGCCTGAGAGCCACAGATATCTCCTCAAGCAGCTTCCGCCTCACGTGGCCCCAGCTCCTGACACGGGACACCGGCTACTACATTTTGGAGTATGCCCCGAGTGGCCAACCCCGGCGGAAGGTGACCAGACAACTCACTGGTGACCACACCAGCACTGTGGTGACACAGCTAGACTCAGAAACCACCTATGAGGTTGCTCTCATCCCAGAATCCAACGAGAAGTACATCCCGCCACAAACCACCAGGGTCACCACGCTGGAAGGTAAAAATGACCCCGTGGGGGGTTAATTTTTAAGAATATACATCTTGACTGGCTCGGTCCCGCCTTGTCATTGTTCATTACGGTAGCTCCAGTGGTGGGATTCAGCCGGTTCGCATCAGTTTGGCAGAACCGGTAGCTATTTTGTTGCCCAGGCCCAGAATGGACTTCCGGAAGTGGCATCCACACAAGAGAACCGGTTGTTCACCTATTTGAATCCCACCACTGGGTAGCTCTGGTTATCAGTGGTGGTTGAGGCCTGAATTTCTGATTATTTTGACTGGACGGGCCAAGATGTGAGCTTTTCCACAGGCTACAACCTAGGGCTAAAGCTTCCCAATGGAAATTAGGCTGACTGGAAACCTCTTATGGACTTTTGGCTGAAAAAAGAACAAAAAAAAAAAAAGAACGTGATTCATGGGTCTGGCAATTAGAAAGGGCAGCTGATGGAAGGAGGAGATTCTGATGTAAACTCAGAGTAAAATATAAACGCAGGCAGTCCTCAACTTACAGCAGTTCATTTAGTGACCGTTCAAAGTTACAACGGCACTAAAAAAAAAAGGGACTTCGGACCGTTTTTCACCCTTAGAAGCTTTACAGCATCCCCGTGGTCACATGATCAAAATTTAAAATGCTTGGCAACTGATTCATACTTAGGACAGCCTCGCAGTGTCCCGGGGTCACGTGACCCCCCTTTGCGACCTTCTGACAAGCAAGGTCAACGGGGGGGGAAGGCGGGTTCACTTAACAAGCGTGCTATTAACTTAACAAGTGCGGCGATTCACTTAACAACTGCGGCATGAAAGGTCATAAAACGGGGCAAATGTCACTTAACAAGTGTCTCGCTTAGCAACAGAAATTTTGGAGTCGTATGTCAAAGGCTACTTTGCACATTTATAACTGCTGTCAAAAAGATCAGAAGGCCATGGCCTCATTTTTCTCTCTTAGCTCTTCATTCTTAGGTCTTCTTTTCTTTGTTTCTTTCCTCTCCTTAAACATTTCTGCAGTAAAAAATTGTGTATAAAAAAAAAAAATACGAGAAACTTCGATCCGGTCAGGCTCTCTTCCTTATTGCGTTGCTTCTCTCCGCAGAGGTGGTCAGCCCAGCCCAGATTCTGATCTCGGAGTCCAAACCCCACAGCATCCGGGTCAGCTGGTCTCCCATCCTAGAGAGCGTGGCTGCCTATCAAGTCATGTATGGTCCCTTGAATGACAATTTGGTCCAGCTGCAAGAGGTGGACGGCAGGCTCAATAGCACCGTCCTGGAAAACCTTCTGGCCAATACCAGCTACTTGGTGACGGTATCTGCCATTTACAAATCTGGCAAGGAGAAAGCCCTCTCCGCTAAAGCCTGCACGCGGGAAGGTGAGTAGGAAAGAAGAAAGAAAGAAAGAAAGAAAGGAGGGAGGGAAGAAGAAGCTGCAGAATAAGGCTGATGGATTGTCAGCCTTTGGCTAGGATGCCAACATCCCTCGCCCGATTTTCTCCTGGCTGATCCCAGCACAAATTCTGATATTTTTTTTTCATCCCGCTTCTGCCTCCATCGCTGGAGAAAGCCCACTCAGTCATCCTCACTCTTCTTTCTTCTTTCCTCCAATGGACAGAATACTCCAAAATAAAGCACCTCCACTTTAAAGATCTGAGCCCCAGCTCTGTAAAGGCCTCCTGGGATCCAGCAGAAGGAGACGTGTTGGGCTACCGCGTTCTGTGTCGGCGGCAAGCCGGCCCTTCGACCCTCCTCAGTGTTTCACCGCAGATCCACAGCGTTTTGCTGTCAGATCTGATCCCCGGCAGCACCAACAAAGTGTGTGTGAAGCCTGTGTACAAAACCCAGCCTGGGAAAAAACTGTGTCGAGTGATCCATCGGCAGCCTGGTAAGAGGCACGCAGGAAAAGAAATAATTTAGGTTCTGCTGCCTATTGATTGGTCTTGCTATCTCAATAGGTATCTCTAGGATGAAGGGAGGGTAAACAAAGTAGGCTGAAACATGAGAGTGGAAGGGTCCTTGCTGTTTTTTAAAAAGTGCACAGCTGCTTGTCCATGGCTGCTGAACCAATTTGAATCCTCACTGAATGAAAAATTTTAAGAGATATTCTAACTGAATATACTGGAAAGGAAGAAAAGACAATGGTTCGGAGGGCCGGACAATATTTTTGCCTGGATCCCTGGAATAAGTACAAGGTGCCCGAAAGAGGTTACCTGAGAAATTTAGGGTTGTTTTTTTTCCTAAGACATTTATGACTTCTCTTTCCAAAAGTCTCCAGTTGGCAGGTAGCCAAGCATTTCCAGTTTTAATCAGGAAGAACATGGCACAAGGTTGTTTTTTTAAAAAATCCCACACGAAATGCAGTGTAGCCCAGTGTCACTGATGGAGCAGATAAGGAATTCAGATAAGGAATTTGTAAGGAACGCGCTCCCCCTGGTGGCCGTCCCTGAAAAATTCCCTGTGAAATAGAAGTTTAATCACAGCAGGGGTACACAGCATAGGGAATTCTGCAGAAGCCTTGTTATAGTGCTAATTCCTGAGTTTCTTTTCACTTTATGTAGCTACTTGTCATTTTTTAAAAAACTTTTCTCCTCCTTCAGCGTATTCTGCAAGGCAACCTGATTCGTCCATCTGACGAAGGTTGATTCTTTGGTTCTTTCCCTTTCCAGCTTCAGCCGCAGGTCGCTACAGGCACCGGCAGAGAGCGTGAGAGTTTGCGAACAACATTTTCGTGGGTCAGAAGGCAAGGATGGCCTGGGACAAAGGTATCAAGACACCAGGATGAGGAAGATCACGGTCCCAAGCCTTTTCAACCTCCGGCTAACCACCCTGTTCTCTTTTGCAACTGACTTGCCTACAAATGCCCCAATTTGGCTCAGTTACAAACAAAACAGCTTCACGGGGATATTGGATCTTGCTAGAAAAAGGAGTCCTTGCTCACCGGAAGTTTTGTTTCCTTTCCTTGGAATTCCAGCTAAAGACTGGGAATCGTCTCCCGCTTCCTTTGCATTCTTATTTATTTGTGTTTTGTATGAAATGGGAGGGAGGAGAGAAAGCAAAAGAATCTTGGTTCCTTTCTCACCTGCAAGTGAGAACTTTCACCTTCTAATCTGCATTCTGAATTCTAAGAACGTCCTTCTGCTTCAAAAGCTATTGCAGTTTGATGGCGGGGGTGGGGGAAGGAATTAGAAGCACAAAGCAGATCCAAAATGATTCCTTGGTAGTGGCCCCAAATCTTAGTTGTTGAACACTGTTGCCATCTGAATTAAGCACGTATAATAGAATTCCAAAGACTTCCTTGAGACTGAGAGCAAAACCACTGGCCACCGGTATTTCCCATTTTATTTATGCATTTGCTCTGTTCTTGGAAGGAAATAGTTAAGACTGCCAGGATGTAAAATTCTTCTTCAGGCTGAGTGTCACATTAACCTTTGAGTAGTGGGCCAGGATCCACTTTCCAAGAAATAGGTGGATCAGAACAATGGCAGGATATAATTATATGTGACCGAATAAAATTGAGAGATACGGTTACTGAACCGTAAACTAGCAGGCCAATGAACATGCTTAATCCCGGTTCTACTTTGGGTGGCATCAGAAATTACATTTGTTTGTGGGGCATGCAATCATTTAGGGAAATAAAATGGAGCACCCCTGCCATAGATACTGGGGAGTAGCAGAGACGATTACCTCGTAAACAGAGATAAAGATAGATATCAAAGGATAGCTAAGACGCTCAGAGGGGTCACTTTGGGAACAAGGTGGTGTGTATTGTGCAAACGCAGTGATCATTACACATGGCTGGATCCATCTGGGACTGCCTGAACTGAACTGTGACCTATGCAGAAGACGTACTGTACTTTTCTGGAAATGTGAGAGAGGTGGCTGGGCTGCCTCAAACCTGAGATCATCCAGCAAAATCAGATGTTCTCTTCAGAAGACACGACCTGAAGCACTTTTTCACAAAAAGTATTGGGCACCGGAGACGTTGTTCCCAAGCTGTGTTGGCCCTTTGGGGAAAAAGTAGTTTGCAAGTTGACAATTGGACTTTGAGATCATCTAACCAGCTTATACAGCACTGCCAGTCAACTGGAGCTTGGGGCCTTTCGTTACACAGCAAACAAACTTGTTTGAAAAATAACAGTATTATCATGACCATCCTGGGAGGCGGACCCCAATAGATTTGGGGACCACCCAACTGGAGATGGTGGACCTAAGATACGCAAGCAAAGGTCTCTGCCATAAATCCCTGCATCTTAGACAACTAGCCCCTCAAGATGAAGTTCACCTAGAATCCTGAAAGGCTTGTTTTTCCATGCATGTTTTGTTTTACGGCTTCATCATGTGAGCCTCCACCTGCATGAGAATTGAATTAGCCCAGTTAACAGTGAAATTTCTCAGCCCAAAGTAGGTAACAGAAAGGCAGTGTTTTGTTTTGTTTTTTTAAAAAAGAGACAATTGTAATAATGCAAGTAACACTGTGGCTTGTTGCTATTTGTTTTGAAACCCGAAAGCTGACGGTGGCTTCATTCCTGCTTCAGAATGTGTGCGATGGTCATAATCGTCTTGCGAGTCAGAAACCATTTCATATTCTCTGTAATTCTTTCATGTACGGTTTTACTAATACACTAGCCATTGTCTCCCCAGCTTACTTCAGAAACATTGCAATGTATCCTTTGAAATAAGGTGAATTAAAGAGAGAACAAAGAGCCAAGTAATTTGGAATATTTTTTTTTCTTTTGGATGCGGTCCCACCAAATGCAATGCCGTGGCATTCACGGTTCATTTTTCAAGGTATGAGACTCGGGAACATTGTGATCTGTCGACACGGGATTTTTGGAGAGCAGAAACTGGGGAAAGAAAGAGAGATTTAATTTCCTACAGGGTACTTGAGGGCACTCAGATCCTGTGTCATGCCAGGAAAGATCAAGCCAACAGAAGTATGTAAACAGCCATGCAGTGGGAGGGGGAGGCGCAGAGGAGCAGAAGTTTAAAAAGGGAGGGAAGAGATTTGTTAATTGGCTGATCAAGTCTGTAGTTTTAATTAGCTTGCTAGGAAATTGCCAGTGTTAATGATGTCTGTACAGTGAATGTAGAAGACCAGTTAAACATCTCCAAGTTTGAAAATAATAAAAACAAGTATCATTCCATTGAGTGAGCTAGCAAAATCAGACAAGTAAGAGAACTTCTACAAACAAATTTGATTGGCAGAGAAAGATATCCATCCTTGGCCAGTGTGGATTTTCTTGTCAACCGGCAAATTGTTAAGTATGAAACTGGATAAAATGCAAATGTTTTGGAACATATGTATTCAAGACTGCTATCCTATTAAGGAATAAAGGATTGATTGGATAAACAATTCCGTAAATGTGCAAAGAAGTTTGGGAAAGCTGGTCTGAATAGCTATTTCAAAGGAATCTTGGCTGTTAATGCAGGCTGCCTTTGTTTTTTCAGATCTGCCGTTTCACTCACAAATTCAGGGCACGGGCATTGATTGATCAATGAAGATAATTCGTCACAGAATAATTTTTGCTAGTAAGGAGATGGTTTTGGTTGCCCGGCTAGATTCATTCTATGTCAAAAAGTTTCTGCAGTTACTCACCAAGGACGATACGAAAATGCTTGTGGGCCAGCCATAAAAGTAAATAAAGAAATACATCTAGAACCCCTCTGGCATGTCAGTAACAGGTTAAATATCTTCTCTTTGCAAATCTAAGAATTAAATAAACCTAAAAAAATGTTAAAAACTACCACTACATTGAAATACGAAAGCAACCAGGCATAAAAGCGTTCTATAAAAGATGAAAAATGTACAGGCTTTTTTCTTCTGGTGTAATATTTAGCTTTTTTTTTTTTTGAGCCAAAGAAGTATCGGTAATCAAGGTGTTTTTTTTTATTCAGAGTGCCTTCCTAATCAAAAAGTTAAAACAAATGAGAGAAAATCCAAAGTGAATGTTCTTTGCTGAACTAGTTTGAGACTGCAGGCAATAATAATCAAATCATGTCTTGAAAAAGGCACATGCACGCACACACACACACTCATCAAATCTGCACACACCGAGCCAGAAAATAGCCTTTGACACAGAGATGTCAGATGTTTTATGTAGTTCTCCCCAGTAAACCAGGACATCTGGTCAGCTTTTTCTCTAGCAAGGAATCTTTGCTCATTGTATTTCATTCCACTAAAGAGACCCTGTCCTGTGGCACTTCTCAAGGTTTAAATCAGCTCTGAGTGATCAAGAACAAGGCACAAAAATGGCTGGGCTGGACACTCGGAATCACACCGCCATCCCTCCAAACAAGCCACTATCATTCACTGGGAACAGAAGAATGCCCTGTTTATCCTGACCTGCCTTTCTTCTATCTCCTCTGATGCCCTTCGGCGCTTTACCAGTAGGCCTTGAGGGAGGTGGAAGTGGGCTTCTGTTGCTGCTGGAACTCATTCGATGCTCTTGATAGGGCCTCCCTGTAACCACAGACAGACTGTATCTCTGGGCTGCTTCTCAGAAGCTCGTTGTTCTTGTGGGCTTCGTAGTGGAATTGAGAGTCCCTCATTTCGTACCTAAAACCACAAGAGGAGAAAGGGGCTTGAGTCAGGCCGCAGAGGGGTCTTGCTGACACTCTGCTTACAAATGAACATTGCCCACAGAATCCATATGTCCCAAATATCTCTCATGGATCCAGCAAATCTCACTAAATTTCCACATGGCCCTGCCGAATTTACTCTCAGCCCCCAATCCAAAGAATCAACAGCTCCGGCCCAAGCCTTGGAGAGAGTGTCCTCACCACTTGGGTCTGGGGCCACGGGTCCGTTCCAATTCCTGCTGCCTCTTTACTTCCAACAGCCAGCCCTCTTCCACACGCAGGCGCTGGAGTCGGAGACGAGCCAGCATTTTCTGGTACGGAGACATTTCAATCAGGTCTCTCCCCATCGTGCTTTCAGAAAGCGTCTGCAGGAATCTGAACCCCGAATAAAAAAAGGAGAGTTAAATGTCTTGCAGTTTCTCCAGGTCAACTGCTCTCTACGAAACGCTGCTCTACGCACGACTTTATTTTGTTGCTTATGGGCTGCAAAGAACTATTGCACAAGAAACAGGCAGGAGACACTCTAGTAAAAGATTTTCTGGCCCAATTAAGTATTTTGCTGTTTGCCAAAAAGCTGGGGAAATTTCCTAGGACAACCAATTCCAGTCTTTTTTTTGTTGTTGTTAAAATAGTCTGGGAACTGAAGTTTCAACACACACTACCGCGCTCACGTGTTATTATTTATTTAAAAAGTATTAGCCGCCCAATTCCAGCGGACTCTGGATGGTATGCAAAGCTATAAGGAAACATAAAAACAGCGAGAAACGTTAAATAAATGTTACAACCACAGGCAGCTGGCACTAAAATGCTAAAATATTGTAATCTACCCAGAGTTATCTTGCGGTAAAATGGGAGGTCAGTAAATTAAACAAACGAACGAACTCTAACCCAAAACCCACAAAACAAAACTGGGGGCATTAAATAATAAGAAACATTAATCCCAGGCTTGTTCCCTCTCTTGAGCTCCTTGAAGTTGGTTGCTTTCTCAGATAATCTCAGCTGAGGCTCAACTTTTATTATCATTCCATCCCAGGAAACTGCTCCTTCAGGGTATGGTAACAAAACTACCATATACTATGAAGCCAGACGTTCCTCACTAGTTCTCAATTCTGATTTCCGAGTCAAGTCTGTTAGAGGCTTAGAGGCCACTTCTTACCGTTTGTTGATCTCCTCTGCCGTGGGCGAGGAGATCACCGGAGAAGCCAAACTGTAAGGACTCCAAGACTCCCTTGGTGTCCTCTGTCCAACTGCCTTAGTGGAAGGCCAGGATTTCGATGCTAATGTTCCTGGCCTGAAGAACCTCAACCGTGATTGTCTGCTTGATATGCTTTTCTTCCTGACTCCCCTAGGCTTCCCCAGCTGAGGCGGAGGTTGAGCACAGGCATTAGCCTTAGCCGAGGTGGGTCTCCAGACCGGCCTCGGAGACTGAGAGCGTGACCGGAGCCAGCGCGGGCGTTTGGCATCCGGAGAGAAGGAGCAGGAGCGGGTAACCTCAGAGTGACTAAGTGAACGGCCTCTGCGGAACGTGAAAGAGGATCTTTCTGGCAAGCAAGCTCGGACTGGAACCGTGGGGGGCAGCAAAGACTTGACGCCAATCACGTGAGGGGCCCCAAGTTTCAAAGGGACAGCAAGATCCCCCAAGAGGGGAGAGTTCTGACTCACAGTCGCAGTGCCAAATAATCCTAAATTTTCGTTCAGTGGGGGTGAATTTAAGGTTGGAATGGCCCAATCCATCAAATTCAAGTTATTCTCTAATGGTCTCGCAAGATGCTTTGCTTTCAGTAAGCATTCAGCCTCAGTGGGTGGCCCTGATGGGTGCCACTTGGAACTTAAGGGACCTGGGTCAGCCACATGTTCAAGAGCAGAAGTGTCATCTCCATCTGGATGGACTGTGAGACTGGAGGCTAAGCTGTCCACCTGAACCTTCAGTTTTCGTAAGCTTTCTTCCAAGTCTTCAATGGTGGAGATCCCTGTCACAGAGTGGGATGAGAGAAGAGGGGGAAAAAAAATCCATGCAGTTAGAAGACTGAAAATATGAACTGGCCCACAATGAAGACTACCAAATTTCAATCAAAATGACAGCCAATTATTATTCTTTGTTGCCTCGCTTTTAAGGAGACACTGTGTTGGATTTCTTATGCGTTTATATCATTCCCTCTTTTTTTCCAATACTGAGAAATAAATGTGGATCTTGAGGCAGCCAAAATGTCACCACTGACTGTTAAGAGGGAGAGAGAAACAGTTTTCTTTTGAGGACTTCAAGATTTTCAGGAATACTGAATAGTGAATACTGAATACTGACTTGCAACTATTCAGTTAGTGACCCGTCGAAGTTACAATGGCACTGAAAAAAGAGACTTATGACCACTTTTCATACCACCGTTGCAGCATCCCTATGGCAAAGTCAATGGGGAAACAAGCATGTTAATAATTTAACAACTGCAGTGATTCACTTAACAGCGGTGGCAAGAAAGGTCGTAAATGGGGCAAAATTCATTTACAAATGTTTCACTTAGCAAGAGAAATTTTGGGCTCAATTGTGGCCGTAAGCTGAGGACTACCTGTATAGTCCACAGAAGATCAAAACAAGCAAAATGGTGGACACCATCTTGCTTGTTTTGAAACACTCCCCCACCTTACAGACCCTGTGGTCTTCCTGAGGCTGAGAGACAGCAGGCCATTCAAAGTCACTCTGCATGCTCCCCGGAACTACGAGGCTTCGAACCTGGATCCACTCAGCACTCTTACCATTTTCTTCCTCAAACAACCATGATTTTCTCTGCTCATCCCCATGAAGAGCCGGGCGTTTCCCTAGGTTTAGAAAGTCAACGTTGTGGGTTGTGTTGGTTTTTTGGCTGTTGTCAAGGAGCTCCTTTGAGGCCTCTCTAGAAAAAGAAGAAAGAACAAAATGACATCACTTTAATGTTGGCTGTTAAACTTAATCCAGAAACAACAACCGTCTCCATATATTTTTTATGAATTATCCTATTCTGATATGTTTTTTTCCTTATCTTAGCTCACCCCAAAAGACATAGCTGGGGCCCTTTCTTTTCTTTTCTTTTCTTTTTTAAATAAGCATTTTTATGCTTGCAGCAACCAAAGTAGGACTGAGAACAGCTTTTTTTTTTCCCCTCTCACAAGGCTGAGAAAGGCCCTGAGTGCGAAAATTGCTCATGTGTCAATGAGTTGGGCGGCCATATAAAATTGTTTAATAAAGAAATAAAGAAAATCTGAGGCGCCAAGTACCTCAGTTTACAACAACTTTGTGAATGACCCAAGTATTTACACTTGAAGTGGTTGAGACATGTATAAGTAAAATAAAACAATTGCATTAAAATACACCCTCTCTTTCTAGGGCTAGGACCGCAACCTCCATCATTCCCAGCCAACATGGACACGGGGGTGGGTAGGTGGCTGGAGGGAATGGGGCTTGGAATCCAACCACTCTCTGTCAGGGGTCCATACTCCCTCGCCTTCAAGACCTTCCGGACCGGACTACAATTCCCATCCTCCCCAGCCGGGAATCTCCTCAGAAACCGCCACGGTGGTCCTCTCCCTAATTTCCTTCAAAAGCCCAATTACCTGAGGGAGGCTCCGCGGCCTCGCACTCGCAAAGCGGCCGACTCCGCCATCCGCGGCCTACCTGAAGCATCGCCTCAGTCTCCCTTAGCGACGGCCTCAACATCCCCGTTGCTACGGTGAAAGGGCCGCCTCCTGGACGACTGGCGCTTGACTAAGATTGGTCCTTTTGGCACACCGTCCCCTCGCCGTGCTCTTTTTTTTTTTTTTCTTTCTTTCTTTTTTTTCTTTCCCCCATCGGCCCGGAGTTCCCGCCTCTTTTTTTTTTTTTGCGATCGCTACCCTCTTCACGCACGTGACTGAGGTGGGGGCGGGAAGAAGAAAAGGGAGGTTATTTGCTCGCTCTGCCCTCTACGACAGCGCGACTCTATGGCTCGGCTGAGCTGTCCGCCAATGAGCAGCGGCGGAGAACGGAAGAGGCGGGGCGGCGCCTGCGCAGAACCGGCGGCACGGGGTCCACGTGTGTGTTGAGGGGGATTCGCAGCTTGCCGGTTGGGCTGCGCCTGTGAGGGAACATGTCGTGGCTCTTCGGGCTGAACCGCGGCGGCGGCGGCGGCGGCGGGGACGCAGGCCCCGGAGCCGGGCTACCTCCGCTGCCGCCTCCGCCCGGCGGGGGACCAAAAGAGGGGACGGGCGAGGGGAGCCGCCCCAAGGACAAATGGAGCAACTTCGATCCCACCGGCCTGGAGCGCGCTGCCAAGGCCGCCCGAGAGCTCGACGCTTCCCGTGAGTCGGAGGGGGCGGGCGGGATCTCTTGCCTGGATCCCCTGCTGGGAGGAGATCCTCTGGATCCCGTGACTAGATTAACAGGGATCCTTTGGCTAGGCACCCCCTCCTGGATCTAGCCCCGAGGAAAAGCTCAGTGGATCTTCGTGGCTGGTTGAGCAGGGGGCTGGACTAGAAGACCTCCAAGGTCCCTTCCAGCTCTATTCTTAGTCCTCGACTTACGATCACATTCGTAGTCCTCGACTTACGATCACATTAGAGGCCAAAATTTGTGTTGCTATGCGAGGCGTTTGCTAAGTGAGTTTTGCCCCGTTTTGCAACCTTTCTTGCCGCGTTTGTTAAGCGAATCACTGCAGTTGTTAAAATTAGTAAGACGGTCGTTAAGTGAATCCGGCTTCCCCATTGGCTTTGCTTGTCAGAAGGTCACAAAAGGGGGAATCGCGTGACCCTGGGACGCTGCGACCGTCATAAATATGAGCCTGGCGCCCGAACTTTGATCACGTGACCACGGTGCGTGTGAAAACTGAGCCTAAGTCCTTTGTTTCAGTGCTGTTGTAACTTCGAACAGTCACTAAACGAACTGTTGTAAGTCGAAGACTATTTGAACTGAAGCCCTTGGCTGGGAAGCCCTTGCCAGGATCTCCTCCTGAGAAGTGACATTGGTGGCTTTGAAGCCATCTCAATGCTTGGACGAGAATCAGATCTTATCATTTACCACAAGGCGGAATCTGCACACAGACACTCCTTGTCTCCTTGCCTTGAGCCACTGAGGCACCAATGACCTTTGACCTTCTAGCTCCCATGTGATTTTCTTCAGCAGCTTCTAGTGTGGCTTAAGCCAGGAAGGGCTGGCCAAAAGAGTTTTTAACTCAAATGTATTTTTAGGAGCAGCCGAAATTTAAACCAGAAAAGAACATCCTTTTGAGTTGTTTTTTTAAAAAAAACAATAGTTTTATTATTTCTCTTCTTTGTACAATGCACAAGCCAGAATCTCTGGTTCGGACAACGTTGTCTAATTTGCAGCAGGGCTTACCTGCATCCAGTTTAACCATTGGGCAACCAGAATTGCAACAAATTATCATGGACAAAATCACTGTTAGGTGGGAGTGGTTTGTAAGAATTTTTTTTTTTTGAATGATGGAAAACAACTGATGGGCAATATTTTCTTTTCAGGACACGCCAAAGAGGCCCTAGGCTTAGCTCAGCTACAGGAACAGACACTACAGCTGGAGCAGCAGTCTAAATTAAAGGTGAGCAAAACGTAACAGTTCAGGCTGTGCTATTAATCAGTTGATTCCCCTTCTCCCCCCTCCCTTTTGCTTGATCATTCCCCATATTTGATGATGAGACTTTAGAAAGAGTGCAGAGAAGAGCAGCAATGATGATTAGG
>NW_015386728.1:125858-129641 GCF_001527695.2 Protobothrops mucrosquamatus | reverse complement strand
AAAACATACGAAGAACGGTTGCAAGAATTGGGTATGGCTAGTCTAGTCAAAAGATGGACTAGGGGAGACATCATAGCAGTGTTCCAATGTTTGAGGGGCTGCCACAGAGAAGAGGGGGTCCATCTATTCTCCAAAGCATCTGAAGACAGGACAAGAAAAATGGATGTAAACTAATAAAGGAGAGAAGCAGCTAGAACTAAGGGGAAATTTCCTAACATTGAGAACAATTAACCAGAGGAACAGCTTGCCTCCATGGAGGTTTTTAAGAAGAGATTGGACAAACATTTGTCTGAAATGGTACAGGATTTCTTGCTCAATCAGAAGGTTGGACTAGAAGACCTCCAAGGTCCCTTCCAACTCTGTTTGTAAAAATTCTCATCTTGATGTTGCAAGTTGCTATTATTAGATCAAATTATTAGATTATTATTATTATTAGATCAAACTTTTAAGATCGCCATGATTCAAGTCCATGCCTTTAGATTAGAGAGGCAGCTTTTTTTTTTTTTTCAGTTGGGGAACTTAACAGAATTTCTTGCATGAAAAAGCTGGGGATGAACGTATCTTCCCGCAGGTTCTCCTTGACTAATTTTTCTCCTTATCCCTAGGAATACGAAGCTGCCGTAGAACAGTTGAAGAACGAACAAGTCCGGATACAAGCAGAAGAGAGGAGAAAAACCCTTAATGAAGAGACAAGGCAACAACAAGCGGTAACATGCTATTTTACTATTTACTGAACCACGTAAAGTTAAAAATGACCAGATGAATAAAATGCCCTACCTAAAGCTGTATTTCACACTTGGTATGAGTAGGATCCCCATTCCTGAACCCCTGGCAGCTCTCTTACTGTCTGTGTAGAGCAGTGGTTCTCAACCTTTTTAATGCCGCGACCCCAACCGGTCGTAAGTCGAGAACTAAACCGGTCGTAAGTCGAGGACTAAACCGGTCGTAAGTCGAGGACTAAACCGGTCGTAAGTTGAGGACTACCCAACCGGTCGTAAGTTGAGGACTTTCCCTGCCCGGGAGCGCCGCGTATGCGTGGTTCCGCCCCCTGCGCCGGCCGAGGCGTAGCTGGCAAGCGGCAGAGACGGAGCAGGCCGACCACCAGCTGGCCCAGCCCAAGGGAGGTAAGGCACCCGCCGGAAAAGGGAAAAAAATGGCGGACAAAAAAAAATGGCGGACAGCCTTGCTTGGCGACCCCCGTGAAATGGTCAATCGACCCCAAATGGGGTCCCGACCCACAGGTTGAGAACCACTGGTGTAGAGCAAAATGACTTAACAGGGACCGCCTCACTTGTCCGGCCACCTGTCAGAGCATCCTTGGAATCCCCTGTTGAATGTTAAAACGCTTCAGGCTAAAACCCAATGCTTGGAAGCGAGCTCTCCTTTTTTCCATCAAATGCTTGAAACCTGCCAGGCATGAAAGATCAGGTCCATATATGTGAAGGTCCAATTATACTGATTTATCGCTACTCCTGCCTGTGCACAGGAACATTCTCAATGGTCAGCACTTGGTTAGAGTTAGATGGGGATCAGTGGAATTCAAGGGGGGGGTGTCGGACTGCTCTTGCTTGTGGCTACCGAAAGATTCTAGACTGATCCCTCTTTTAACTCCAGCCCCGGCTTCTGCCACTCCTTCTCTACATCTGCAGAGGTTTACTCAAGCAGATCGGCTTCCCCCAATGACCTTCTGTGCCTCCAAAGTTTAAATTTAATTAGCAAGTCCAACTGGGGGAAGGAAGAATTGACCTAATATCCATTACTATTAACCATGGTCGTCTCCCCACAACCGAACCGCATAGATGCTGCTTTGCAGGGAAGGCATCCCAGGTTCAGTCCTCCGTAACGTATATCAGGGAAATAGATCGTTTCAATATTAAATTCAGCCCGAGTGGGGTTGCAGTCTTCCCTGTCTAAGACTTTAAGACCCTTGTCTCACTTTCCTCTTAAATGTCACTCAATTTCCCCTCTGTCTGTTTTTATCTTAAAGAGAGCCCAGTACCAGGACAAATTAGCTCGGCAACGTTACGAGGACCAGTTACGACAGCAGGTGGGTCCTGTTTCTTTCTTAAAATGCGGGGAGGGAAGATTGAGATCACAGAGGGGGAACCATCTACTGCTCGGCACATCCGTGGGGTGGGGCAGCGGGTTAAAAATGACTTAATAAATAGGAATGCTGCTTGCACGGATCCTTGGTCTGGGTTAGTTAAGAACCTTTTGGGAGGGAAGGAAAGGGAAGCGATGGCCTAGCAATGTAAACAAGGTGGGGGAAAAATATACCCAGTAGTTGGACATTAGAAAATATACTGCTGCTGTTTGTAAGGGGAATAGAAACCAAGGGGAAAGTTCTTTTAGGCCCAGTTGTCCGCAGACTGAATTCTGTTCTTCTCCCCCAGCAACTCCTTAACGAAGAGAATTTAAGGAAACAAGAAGAATCGGTTCAGAAGCAGGAAGCCATGAGGAGAGGTAGGGGACGGTGGCAAAGGGACAGATTTGGGGGCTTCGGGTCTACCAAAAGGCCTTTAGAGTTGAGATGCAAAAGGGAGAAGGGAGACTGGAGGAAATATTAGAGGGAGGGGGGAAGAATCCCCAAGGAACAGGATAGGTTGGAAAAAAATAACCAGGAAATACGGGCATGGTGGGTAGGTTTTTAAGAAAGGGAAATTCAGAGGTAAAAATAGGTGTTTCCCCTCCCTGTTATCTGCTACACCAGCCTTGGCATCTTTAGGAGGTGTGGACTTCAATTCCCAGAATTCCCCAGCCAGATGCAGAGGCAGCTTTCTGTAGCTTCTCATTTTTGGGTGGGAGGAGCAAATCCCCTGCTCCGCCCCCAGCTTGAAAGAACAACACTCTACCTAAGTGGTCTTTGGGAAAGGAGGGTTGAACTACAACGCCCATCTCCCCCCAGAGTCTCACAATCCTTCGCCAGTAGCTGTATCGGCTGGTGAAATTCCGAAGGCCGTTGCGATCCCAAAGGACTATTTTTCCTGTTGATTTAAGTTCTCGGTTTGCTTCGTAGCGACGGTGGAGCGCGAGATGGAACTGCGACATAAGAACGAGATGCTGCGGATCGAGGCGGAAGCCCAGGCTCGCGCCAGGGCGGAGCGAGAGAACGCGGATCTCATCCGGGAACAAATCCGGCTAAAAGCCGCCGAGCACCGCCAGACGGTGTTGGATTCCCTCAAGTACGTTGGCTTAGAAGCGTGAAAACGGGCAGGTTTGTGGAAGACTAGGCAGCGGTGGCAAAATGAACAGTTCGTATTTGCAACAATATAAGCATTTAGGGTACGGTTTTTAAGGGAAAAAAACTGACTAAAGAATTGAAACCAGAGGCACTTCAGCAAATTTTAAATGCCTATTAATATTGGACTTTAGTTGGGATACAACAAAGGGGAAGTTAAAAAACTAATATTTTTAATAGATTTGTCTTCACTTTTTTATTGGTGTTACACCCAAATAGTGGAGATTTGGGCGCTTAACTCAAGAGTTTTCAATTTTTCCCTTGTTAAAATAATCTAATATAGATAAATGTAATTTCGTGGGGGTTTTTTTGATTGCTATGAACTGAGCAGTCTCAACTTTCCACCTTCAGTTTCAGTTTCAGTTTATTGTATTTATATCCCGCCCTTCTCCTGGTGGACTCAGGGCGGCTTACAGCCAGTTAAAAAACAGAGCAATTGATACAAATATACAAAATTTAAAATAAATTAAAAGATATATTTAAATAGGCCTTTTCTTATTTTAAAAGTTGATTAAAATCCAATTTAAAATATCCCTAGGCCAGTC